>NC_048593.1:46395116-46535116 GCF_013265735.2 Oncorhynchus mykiss
AGCAGATGTTATTGGTCACATACACATGGTTAGCAGATGTTATTGGTCACATGGTTAGCAGATGTTATTGGTCACATACACATGGTTAGCAGATGTTATTGGTCACATACACATGGTTAGCAGATGTTATTGGTCACATACACATGGTTAGCAGATGTTATTGGTCACATACAGATGGTTAGCAGATGTTATTGGTCACATACAGATGGTTAGCAGATGTTAATGCGAGTGTAGCGAAGTGCTTGTGCTTCTAGTTCTGACCGTGCAGAAATATCTAACGAGTAATCTAACAATTCCCCAACAACAAAGAAATTAATGAGAATATGTACTTATAAATATATGGATGAGCGATGGCCGAACAGCATAGGCAAGATGCAGTAGATGATATAGAGTACAGTATATACATATGAGATTAATAATGGAGGGTATGTAAACATTATATAAAGTGGCATTGTTTAAAGTGACTAGTGATACATTTATTACATCCAATTTTTTATTATTAAAGTGGCTGGAGTTGAGTCAGTGTGTTGGCAGCAGCCACTCAATGTTAGTCATGGCTGGTTAACAGTCTGATGACCTTGAGATAGAAGCTGTTGTTCAGTCTCTCTGAGTTAGTGATGGCTGTTTAACAGTCTGATGGCCTTGAGATAGAAGCTGTTGTTCAGTCTCTCTGTCCCCGCTTTGATGCACCTGTACTGACCTCGCCTTCTGGATGATAGTGGAGAGCCTTACGGTTGTGGGCGGAGCAGTTGCCGTACCAGGCGGTGATACAGCCCGACAGGATGCTCTCGATTGTGCATCTGTAAAAGTTTGTGAGTGTTTTTGGTGACAAGCCACATTTCTTCAGCCTCCTGAGGTTGAAGAGGCGCTGCTGCGCCTTCTTCACGATGCTGTCTGTGTGGGTGGACCATTTCAGTTTGTCCGTGATGTGTACGCCGAGGAAATTCAAACTTTCCACCCTCTCCACTACTGTCCCATCGATGTGGATAGGGGGCTGCTCCCTCTGCTGTTTCCTGAAGTCCACAATCATCTCCTTTGTTTTGTTGACGTTGAGTGTGAGGTTATTTTCCTGACACCACACTCCGAGGGCCCTCACCTCCTCCCTGTAGGCCGTCTCGTCGTTGTTGGTAATCAAGCCTACCGCTGTAGTGTCGTCTGCAATCTTGATGATTGAGCGTGTATGGCCACGCAGTCGTGGGTGAACAGGGAGTACAGGAGAGGGCTCAGAACGCACCCTTGAGGGTCCCCAGCTTTGAGAATCAGCGGGGTTGAGATGTTGTTACCTACCCTCACAACCTGGGGGCGTCCCGTCAGAAAGTCCAGGACCCAGTTGCACATGGCGGGGTCGAGACCCAGGGTCTCGAGCTTAATGACGAGTTTGGAGGGTACTATGGTGTTGAATGCCGAGCTGTAGTCAATGAACAGCATTCTTACGTAGGTATTCCTCTTGTCCAGATGGGTCAGGGCAGTGTGGTGGCGATTACATCATCTGTGGACCTATTGAGGCGGTAAGCAAATTGGAGTGGGTCTAGGGTGTCAGGTAGGGTGGAGGTGATATGATCCTTGACTAGTCTCTCAAAGCACTTCATGATGACGGAAGTGAGTGCTACGGGGCGGTAGTCGTTTAGCTCAGTTACCTTCGCTTTCTTTGGAACAGGGACAATGGTGGCCCTCTTGAAGCATGTGTGAACAGCAGACTGGGATAAGGATTGATTGAATATGTCCGTAAACACACCAGCCAGCTGGTCTGCGCATGCTCCGAGGACACAGGGGCCAGCAGCCCTGCGAGGGTTAACACGTTTCAATGTCTTACTCACGTATTATGTCTATATACAGTGTTGTAATGATGTGCAAATAGTCAAAGTACAAAAGGGAAAATAAATAAACATAAATATGGGTTGTATTTGAAATGGTGTTTGTTCTTCACTGGTTGGCCTTTTCTTGTGGCAACAGGTCACAAAGCTTGCTGCTGTGATGGCACACTGTGGAATTTCACCCAGTAGATATGGGAGTTTATCCAAATTGGGTTTGTTTTCGAATTCTTTGTGGGTCTGTGTTTAATCTGAGGGAAATATGTGTCTCTATTTTCATACATTGGACAGGAGGTTAGGAAGTGCAGCTCAGTTTCCACCTCATTTTGTGGGCAGAGTGCACAGGTCTGACTACGGCGACCTTTCTCAATAGCAAGGCTATGCTTAATGAGTCTGTACATAGTCAAAGCTTTCCTTAAGTTTGGGTCAGTTACAGTGGTCAGGTATTCTGCCACTCTCTGTTTCTCTCTCTCTCTCTGTCTCTCTCTTTCAATTCAATTCAATGGACTTTATTGGCATGGGAAACATATGTTAAAATTGCCAAAGCAAGTGAAGTAGGTAATATAAAAAAGTTAAATAAAGAATAAAAATGAACAGTAAACATGACACTCACAGAAGTTCCAAAAGAATAAAGACATTACAAATGTCATATTATGAATAGTCAAAATTTCCTTCAATTTGGGTCAGTCACAGTGGTCAAGTATTCTGCCGCTGTGTACTCTTCTTTTAGGGCCAATAGCATTCTAGTTTTCTCTGTTGTTTTGTTAATTCTTTCCAATGTGTCAAGTTTGAGTTTTTTTATGATTTGGTTGGGTCTCTCTCTCTCTCTCTCTCTCTCTCTCTCTCTCTCTCTCTCTCTCTCTCTCTGTGTGTGTGTGGTTATTTCCAGTACAGTATGTAGGAACAAGAATTGATAACATGACTGTGACTTCACTGTGTCAGGTGACTACAGACCCAAAGGTTACTGCTTCTCCATCTGTGTTTATAGGGCACACACACACACACACACACACACACACACACACACACACACACACACACACACACACACACACACACACACACACACACACACACACACACACACGTGGCGGTTGGAGTTTGAATGGAGATAAGCCAGGCAGGGACGGATGTCATCAGGTCATAACCGTTAATTGGAGATAAGATTATATGAAACTTGCAGACAAACACACAACAGCTCTGTTCATACTTCAGACAAACACTATTATACTAGTCAGGTGTACAAGTATTACAACATTACAAATAGTCAGAGAAAGTTAGCACCAGTTCTCTAACTAAACTGTAGATATGTGTTTCTCCATCTCTCCACTAGGGGCGTTGTATCCAGGAGCCAGCTATACCTACCACTGGCTATATAATAATACAATACTCCATCTCTCCACTAGGGGCGCTGTATCCAGGAGCCAGCTATACCTACCACTGGCTATATAATAATACAATACTCCATCTCTCCACTAGGGGCGCTGTATCCAGGAGCCAGCTATACCTACCACTGGCTATATAATAATACAATACTCCATCTCTCCACTAGGGGCGCTGTATCCAGGAGCCAGCTATACCTACCACTGGCTATATAATAATACAATACTCCATCTCTCCACTAGGGGCGCTGTATCCAGGAGCCAGCTATACCTACCACTGGCTATATAATAATACAATACTCCATCTCTCCACCAGGGGCGCTGTATCCAGACGGTACATCAGACAGACTGAAGCAGGATGACAGTGTTGGCCCCGGGGCCAGCTATACCTACCGCTGGGAGGTGCGTCCTGAGTTCTCCCCTACAGAGGGAGACGCAGCCTGTCTGACCTGGGTATACCACTCACATGTAGAGGCTCCTAGAGATATCACTTCTGGACTCATAGGAGCTCTGCTCACCTGCAAGAAAGGTTTGTGTGTTCCCCTACCTTCAACACTCATTATAACCCCCAATACTCACCTGAGAGAAGGGTTTGTGTGTTCCCCTACCTTCAACACTCATTATAACCCCCAATACTCACCTGAGAGAAGGGTCTGTGGGATGGTGTGTGTGTGTGTGTGTGTGTGTGTGTGTGTGTGTGTGTGTGTGTGTGTGTGTGTGTGTGTGTGTGTTAACCTGTGAACTACCTATGAACCCTTTATAAAGCCTACGTAAATTAATACACATTAATGTAAAGTGTTGCCCATCATACCTTAATCTGTATTGACATGAAGACGTTGTTCTGATGTTTAATGTATAGATGTAAATCTGGTGCTGTGTTAACCAGGTATCCTGACAGGAGAGGGTCGTGTAGATGTAGACAGAGAGGTTGTTAGGAGGGTCGTGTAGATGTAGACAGAGAGGTTGTTAGGAGGGTCGTGTAGATGTAGACAGAGAGGTTGTTGGGAGGGTCGTGTAGATGTAGACAGAGAGGTTGTTGGGAGGGTCGTATAGATGTAAATCTGGTGCTGTGTTAACCAGGTATCCTGACAGGAGAGGGTCGTGTAGATGTAGACAGAGACGTTGTTCTGATGTTCAACGTGGTGGATGAGTCTATGAGCTGGTACCAGGAACACAACATCCAGACCTTCTGTTCTGACCCCGCCTCCGTCGACCCTGATGACCCAGACTTCCAGGAGTCCAACATGATGCATGGTGGGTAATCAAGTCTTGCCTGCTAGAACAAACCCTAAAAACACCTCCATTTCTTTCTCGCTCTCCTCCCCCATCTATCCCACAAGTCCTTTCCTCTTCCTACCCAGGATCCCCCATTTCACCCCTCCTCCCCCATCTCTCCCACAAGTCCTTTCCTCTACCTACCCAGGATCCCCCATTTCTCCCCCATGTCTTCCTATACTCCCTCCCCACATGTGAAAAGGCTGGCCGATGCCCTTCACATAAAAAGGTTTTTACTAAAAGTGAAGAACAGTTTATTCTCAAAATAAGATATGTATTTTGAATAAATAGATATATACATGAACAGGTTAGAAAATTGAAAACAAGGGTTATAACAAGGGTTGTGGACAAGGGTTAAGACAAGGGTTAAAGTTTGTGACCTCAAATACAACAAATAGGCTCACCTCTCAAATCTAATTGTAATCTAATGTTATTTGTCACATGCTTCGTACACAATGTTTGGTTTTCTCAGTCGATGTGGCGGGGTACAAGGTAATTGAGTAGTACATTGAGGTCATATGTACACACTGCATTTTGAAAGTATTCAGACCCCTTCACTTTTTCCACATTTTGTTAAGTTACAGCCTTACTCTAATTTGTATTTTATTTTTAAATTCAATATAAACACAATACCCCGTAATGACAAAGAGAAATCAGGTTTCTAGATGTTTGCAAATATATTAAAAATAAAAAACATAAAATACCTTGTTTACATTAGTATTCAGCCCCTTTTCTATGAGACTCGAAATTGAGCTCAGGTCCATCCTGTTTCCATTGATCATCATTGAGATGTTTCTACAACTTGATTGGAGTCCACTTGTGGTAAATACATTAATTGGACATGATTTGGAAAGGCACACACCTGTCTATATAAGGTCCCACAGTTGACAGTGCATGTCAGAGCAAAAACCAAGCCATGAGGTTGAAGGGATTGGCCGAAGAGCTCCGAGACAGGATTGTGTCGAGGCACAGATCTGGGGAAGGGTACCAAAACATTTCTGCAGCATTGAAGGTCCCCAAGAACACAGTGGCCTCCATCATTCTTAAATGAAAGAAGTTTGGAACCACCAAGACTCTTCCAAGAGCTGGCCGTCAAGCCAAACTGAGCAATTGGGGGAGAAGGGCCTTGGTAAGGGAGGTGACCAAGAACCCAATGGTCACTCTGACAACTCCAGACTTCCTCTGTGGAGATGGGAGAACCTTCCAGAAGAATGGGAGACACTCGCCATATACAGGTGTGCCAAGCTTGTAGCGTCATACCCAAAAAGACTCAAATAAAATTTTATTGGTCACATACACATGGTTAGCAGATGTTAATGCCAGTGTAGCGAAATGCTTGTGCTTCAAGTTCCAACAGAACAGCAATATCTCACAAGTAATCTAACAATTCCCCAACAACTACCTAATACACACAAATCTAAAGGGATGAATGAGAATATGTACATATAAATATATGGATGAGCGATGGCAGAGCGGCATAGGCAAGGTGCAGTAGATGGTATAAATTCAGTATATACATATGAGATGAGTAATGTAAGATATGTAAACATTATTAAAGTGGCATTGTATGAAGTGGCTAGTGACCCATTTATTAAAGTGACCAGTAATTGGGTCTCAATGTAGGCAGCAGCCTATCTGAGTTAGTGATTGCTGTTTAGCAGTCTGATGGCTATCAGATAGAAGGTGTTTTTCAGTCTCTCGGTCCCAGCTTTGATGCACCTGTACTGACCTCGCCTTCTGGATGATAGCGGGGTGAACAGGCAGTGGCTCGGGTGGTTGAGGTCCTTGATGATCTTTTTGTCCTTCCTATGACATCGGGTGCTGTAGTTGTCCTGGAGGGTGGGTAGTTTGCCCCCGGGGATGCGTTGGGCAGACCGCACCACCCTCTGGAGAGCCCTGCGGTTGAGGACAGCTGTAATCGTTGATGTTTCAATAAAGTAAAGGATCTGAATAGTAAATGTGATATTGTTTCAGTGTTTATTTTGAATACATTTGTAGAAATGTCTAAAATCCTGTTTTTGCTTTGTCGTTATGGGGTATTGTGTGTAGTTTGAGGAGAATTTAAATTCATCTCATTTAGATTAAGGCTGTAACGCAACCAAATGTAGAAAGAGTCAAGGGGTCTGAATACTTTCCGAATGCACTGTACATACAGGTGGATGTAGATGATAGACAGTAACAGCAGTGTTGGTAGTTGAGGTAATGTGTACATGTAGGTAGAGGTAAAGACTAGACAACAGGATAGATAATAGACAGTAACAGTCTTGTTTAGCAGCCTTGTTTAGCAGCCTTGTTTAGCAGCCTTGTTCAGCTGTCTTGTTCAGCAGTCTTGTTCAGCAGTCTTGTTCAGCAGTCTTGTTCAGCAGTCTTGTTCGGCAGTCTTGTTCAGCTGTCTTGTTCAGCTGTCTTGTTCAGCAGTCTTGTTCAGCTGTCTTGTTCCGCAGTCTTGTTCAGCTGTCTTGTTCAGCAGTCTTGTTCAGCAGTCTTGTTCAGCTGTCTTGTTCCGCAGTCTTGTTCAGCTGTCTTGTTCAGCAGTCTTGTTCAGCTGTCTTGTTCCGCAGTCTTGTTCAGCTGTCTTGTTCAGCAGTCTTGTTCAGCTGTCTTGTTCCGCAGTCTTGTTCAGCTGTCTTGTTCAGCTGTCTTGTTCAGCAGTCTTGTTCAGCTGTCTTGTTCCGCAGTCTTGTTCAGCTGTCTTGTTCAGCAGTCTTGTTCAGCTGTCTTGTTCAGCATTCTTGTTCAGCATTCTCATGGCTTGTGGGTAGAATCTGTTCAGTGTCCTGTTGGTTCCAGACTTGGTGCACT
Source organism: Oncorhynchus mykiss (assembly GCF_013265735.2). Classification (NCBI taxonomy): domain Eukaryota; kingdom Metazoa; phylum Chordata; class Actinopteri; order Salmoniformes; family Salmonidae; genus Oncorhynchus; species Oncorhynchus mykiss. The sequence continues at coordinate 46,402,387 of NC_048593.1, forward strand.
GGTACTGCTTGCCATGTGGTAGCAGAGTGAACCGTCTACAATTTTTGGGGGGTTCTTCCTCGGACACCGCCTGGTATAGAGAACCTGGATGTACTGGGCTGTACACATCACCCTCCGTAGTGCCTTGTGATTGCCGAACCAAGCGGTGATGCAGCCTGTCAGGATGCTCTCGATGGTGCAGCTGTAGAACTTTTTGAAGATCTGAGGGCCCATGACAAATATTTTCAGAGAGAGAGAGAGACACACACAGAGACACAGAGCGAGAGCTCTGTGTGCGCAGGTTTAATCTGTTCAGTCTACTGAGGGTGTAGAGGTGCTCCAATTCCCTAATGGCATTTCTCCAGAAAACATGTACACACCTGTGTCTGATTCAGGCAATTAGTGAGAGAAGCCAACAATTAGCCAACCTGTTCTAACAAGAAGACATTCAATTAAAGACAATCAAGTGGTTGAAGTGAAATGGTGGAAAAGATATGAAGATATCACTACTAGATGACAGACTCATAACGTACACAGCAAGACTGGGGGTTTTGTCTGTTCACATTGTCACACCCCCTTGTCAGTGCTGGGAACTGTGTCAGTTATGGGCAACACCGTTGTTTGTGTCTTTCCATCTTCTTGTTGTCCTCTTGCCAGGACTTGTACATGATATACTTTGTGACTGGTAATACAAGGAGATACATTCTCAGATCTTCTAATCTCATTTATAAACTGAATGTTCCTGACTAGTAGGCTGAATACTGTGACAGAATGTCCCCTCCCGTCTCGTCTCCCCATGTCCTGAATGTCCCTGACTAGCAGGCTGAATACTGTGACAGAATGTCTCCTCCCGTCTCGTCTGTCCTGGCAGCCTGTAAAGGGGACATGTTTGGCAACCTGCCTGCCCAGCTGAAATGGATTATCAGTAACAGAGGCAGACTCTAGTGCAGTAGAAGCCTTGACCCATTGTTCGCCCGTCTTGAAATAGCTGATGGTCCATTGCCGACCATTCTGCCTCCCAGGAGAGTTTTCAGCTGTTATCGTGAATACTGTAAACATTCCACCTCAGGACAACACCAGTATGTGAACCCTTTGGAATTGCCTGGATTTCTGTATAAATTGGTCATAAAATTTGATCTAATCTTCATCTAAGACACAACAATAGACAAACACAGTCTTCTTAATCTAATAACACACACACAATTATACAGTTTTCATGTATTTTATTGAACACACCGTGTAAACATTCACAGTGCATTGTGGGAAAAGGATGTGAACACCTTCACTAATTGGTTGACCCCTCCTTTGACAGCAATAACTTCAACCAAACGTTTTCTGTAGTTGTGGATCAGACCTGCACAACGGTCAGGAGGAATTTTGGACCATTCCTCTTTAAAAAACTGTTTCAGTTCAGCAATATTCTTGGGATGTCTGGTGTGAACCACTCTCGAGGTCATGCCACAGCATCTCAATCGGGTTGAGGTCAGGACTCTGACAGGGCCACTCCAGAAGGCGTATTTTCTTCTGTTGAAGCCATTCTGTTGTTGATTTACTTCTGTGTTTTGGGTCGTTGTCCTGTTGCATCACCCAACTTCTGTTGAGCTTCAATTGGCGGACAGATAGGGAGGAGGTCAGAGACCTGGCCGTGTGGTTCCAGGACAACAATCTCTCCTTCAACGTGATCAAGACAAAGGAGATGATTGTGGACTTCAGGAAAAAGAGGACCGAACACGCCCCCATTCTCATCAACGGAGCTGTAGTGGAGCAGGTTGAGAGCTTCAAGTTTCTTGGTGCCCACATCACCAACAACCTAACATGGTCCAAGCACACCATGACAGTTGTGAAGAGAGCACAACTAAATATATTCCCCCTCAGGAGACTGAAAAGATTTGCCATGGGTCCTCAGATCCTCAAAAGGTTCTACAACTGCACCATCGAGAGCAGTTGCATCACTGCCTGGTATGGCAACTGCTCGGCCTCCAACTGCAAGGCACTACAGAGGGTAGTGCGTACGGCCCAGTACATCACTGGGGCCAAGCTTCCTGCCATCCAGGAGCTCTATACCAGGCGATATCAGAGGAAGGCCCTAAGCCCCTTTTTTCTCAATTTCCGCCTAAATGACGTACCCAAAGTATACTGCCTGTAGCTCAGGCCCTGAAGCCAGGATATGCATATAATTGGTACCATTGGAAAGGAAACACTTTGAAGTTTGTACACATTTTAAAATAATGTAGGATAATATAACACCATAGATATGGTAGGAGAAAATCCAAAGTAAAACCAACTGGATTTTTTTTTTGAGAGACCATCCTCTTAGAAATGCAACCGAAAGGTCATATTAATAATTAGCTCCCTGGATGCAATTCCTATGGTTTCCACAGGGTGTCAGCAGTCTATGTTCAAGGTTTCAGACTTGTAACTTCAAAAACGAGTAACAGATAACAGTTTTAGTAGAAGGACACAGTCTTGGAAATCCGTGTTTGCGTGCGCCATGAAGGGTTTCTGAGGAGTAAATAGAAACGTATTTTGACTTGTTGAAACAAAGTTTAGGGGTAGATTTTTAGATTCCTTTCTCTTCATGTTGAACGAGTGGATTACTCAAATCGATGGCGCCAACTAAACAGACTTTTTGGGATATAAAGAAGGATTTTATCTAACAAAATGACACTGCGTGTTATAGCTGGGACCCTTTGGATGACAAATCAGAGGAAAATCTTCAAAAAGTAAGTCAATATTTCATCTTTAGGTCGACCGATTTTTCAACGCTGAAAAAAAAAGGACCAAAAAAAGCAGATGCCGATTAATCGGCCGATTTTTTAAAACATTTATTTGTAATAATGACAATTACAACAATACTGAATGAACACTTATTTTAACTTAATATAATACATCAATAAAATCAATTTAACCTCAAATAAATAATGAAACATGTTCAATTTGGTTTAAATAATGCAAAAACAAAGTGTTGGAGAAGAAAGTAAAAGTGCAATATGTGCCATGTAAGAAAGTTAACGTTTCAGTTCCTTGCTCAGAACATGAGAACATATGAAAGCTGGTGGTTCCTTTTAACATGAGTCTTCAATATTCCCAGGTAAGAAGTTTTAGGTTATAGTTATTATAGGACTATTTCCCTCTCTACCATTTGTATTCCATATACCTTTGACTATTGGATGTTCTTATAGGCACTTTAGTATTGCCAGTGTAACTGTATAGCTTCCATCCCTCTCCTCACCGCTACCTGGGCTCGAACCAGGAACACATCGAACAGCCACCCTCGAAGCAGCGTTACCCATGCAGAGCAAGGGGAACAACTACTCCAAGTCTCAGAATGATTGACGTTTGAAACGCTATTAGCGCGCACACCGCTAACTAGCTAGCCATTTCACATCGGTTACACCAGCCTAATCTCGGGAGTTGATAGGCTTGAAGTCATAAACAACTGCTGGCAAAACGCACAAAAGTGCTGTTTGAAAGAATGCTTACGAGCCTGCTGGTGCCTACCGTCGCTCAGTCAGACTGCTCTATGAAATCATAGACTTAATTTTAACATAAAAACACACAGAAATACGAGCCTTAGGTCATTAATATGGTAGAATCCAGAAACTATCATCTCGAAAACAAAACGTTTATTATTTCAGTGAAATACGGAACCGTTCCGTATTTTATCTTAACGGGTGGCGGCCATAAGTCTAAATATTCCTGTTACATTGCACAACCTTCGGCCATTCCGATTAATTGGTCGACCTCTACTTTTCTACTTATAAGTGAATGTATGAAACCTGTGCCGGTGGAAAAATATTTGTGGGGCGCCATCTTCAAACAATCGCATGGCATGTTTTTCGCCCTAATAGCTACTGTAAATCAGACAGTGCAGTTAGATTAACAAGAATGTAAGCTTTCAGCCGATATAAGACACTTATATGTACCATAATGTTTATGATTATTTATTTGAATTGCGCGCCCTCCAGTTTCACCGGAAGTTTCACGCTAGCGGGACGCCTAGCTTTAAGGAGCCTCATTCTAAGATCTAGTCGCGATGCTGCCATCTTCATCATCTTTCAATGATGTTAGCATGTTCCAAAGACTCCTGTAGGTCTTTAGCTGACACTCTAGGATTCTTCTTAACCTCATTGAGCATTCTGCACTGTGCTCTTGCAGTCATCTTTGCAGGTCGGCCACTCCTAGGGAAAGGAGCAACAGTGCTGAACTTTCTCCATTTATAGACAATTTCTCTTACCATGGACTGATGAACATCGAGGCTTTTAGAGATAGTTTGTAACCCTTTCCAGCTTTATGCAAGTCAACAACTCTTAATCTTAGGTCTTATGAGATCTTATTTGTTCGAAGGTTCACTTGCTTCTTGTGAATAGCAAACTCACATTTTGTGAGTGTTTTTTATAGGGCAAGGCAGCTCTAACCAACATCTCCAATCTCGTCTCATTGATTGGACTCCAGGTCAGCTGATTCCTGACACCAATTAGCTTTTGGAGAAGTCATTAGCCTAGGGGTTCACATACTTTTTCCAAACTACACTCTGAATGTTTAAATGATGTATTATGAAAAATACAGTCATTTCTGTGTTATTAGTTTAAGCAGACTGTGTTTGTCTATTGTGACATAGATGAAGATCAGATCTAATTTGATGGCCAATTGATGCAGAAATCCAGGTAATTCATCCAGGTAAATCCAGGTAATTCCACAGGATTCACATACTTTTTCTTGCCACTGTGCAGCCACTCCAGTACCCTGGACATTGAATAAGGTATATGTATATATATACAACCGCTCCAGTACATTGAATAAGGTACTGACCTGTATATACTTTAACTCTCATCATAGTTCTGTGGTGTTTTTTATTTGTACATTGGGGGGAAAGAGGTCTCAAGGTAAGAATGTCACTGTATTGTTTTACACCTGTTGTATCCTGGGCAGGGGGGGACTCAAATCTATCTGTATCTCTTCTCTGCTCCCCTCTCCTCATCTTCTCCTCATCCTCTTCCTCTTCTCCTCCTCTCCTCATCATCTCCTCATCCTAATCTTCTCCTCATCCTCTTCCTCTCCTCCTCCTCTCCTCCTATCCTCATCCTCCCCCCTCCTCATCCTCTCCTCCTCCTCCTCCTCCTCCTCCTCCTCCTCCTCCTCCCCCTCCTCCTCCTCCTCCTCCTCCTCATCTTCTCCTCATCCTCTCCTCATCCTCTCCTCATCCTCTCTTCATCTTCTCCTCTCGTCCTCCTCTCCACATCCTCTCCTCTCCTCCTATCCTCATCCTCCCCTCTCCTCATCTTCTCCTCATCTTCTCCTCATCCTCTCCTCATCCTCTCCTCATCCTCTCTTCATCTTCTCCTCTCGTCCTCCTCTCCACATCCTCTCCTCTCCTCCTATCCTCATCCTCCCCTCTCCTCATCCTCATATTCTCCTCATCCTCTCCTCATCCTCTCTTCATCTTCTCCTCTCGTCCTCCTCTCCTCATCCTCTCCTCAACCTCTCCTTCTCATCCTCGCATCCTCCTCTCCTCATCCTATCCTCATCATCCTCGCCTCCTCTCATTATCCTCCTCTCCTCATCCTCCTCTCCTCATCCTCTTCTCATCCTACTCTCCTCATCCTCCTCTCCTCATCCTCCTCTCCTCCTCTAATCTCTTCCTCCTCTCCTCATCCTCCTCTCCTCATCCTCTCCTCCTCTCCTCATCCTCCTCATCCTCCTCTCCTCCTCTAATCTCTTCCTCCTCTCCTCATCCTCCTCTCCCCCTCTCCTCATCATCCTCTCCTCATCCTCTCCTCCTCTCCTCATTCTCCTCTCCTCTCATTTTCTCCTCTCCTCTCCTCATCATCCTCTCCTCATCCTCTCCTCCTCTAATCTCTTCCTCCTCTCCTCATCCTCCTCATCCTCTCCTCCTCTCCTCATCCTCCTCTCCTCATCCTCTCCTCTTCCTCTCCTCAGCCATAAATGGGTATATGTATGGCAACCTGCTTGACATGGAGCTGTGCCAGGGGCGCAAGGTGGCATGGCACCTGTTTGGGATGGGCAACGAGGTGGACATACACTCCGCATACTTCCAGGGCAACACCCTATTGGACCGCGGTCACCGTGCCGACACACTCAGCCTGTTCCCGGCAACCTTCGTCACCGCGGCGATGGTTCCCTTGGCGACTGGGAAATGGCTGCTGAGCTGTCAGGTCAACGACCATCTACAGGGTAAGTCATCTGACCCCAAACATACCAACCACTAACCTATCATTGACCACTAAGCAAGTATTGTTGATTGTAATCTGATCTGCCTGACAACCTCAGAGGTAGACATGGACTCGTTGGGCCAGATTTCTGACTAGCGTAGCTGAATAAGGTGTGTTAAAGCAGGAATGGAGCAAAAAACCTGCACAACCAGTATCTGGCCACACTAGACCTAGTTAGATATGACAGTAGTTCCAACCAGTATCTGGCCACACTAGACCTCGTTAGATATGACAGTAGTTCCAACCAGTATCTGGCCACACTAGACCTAGTTAGAAATGACAGTAGTTCCAACCAGTATCTGGCCACACTAGACCTAGTTAGATATGACAGTAGTTCCAACCAGTATCTGGCCACACTAGACCTAGTTAGATATGACAGTAGGTTCCAACCAGTATCTGGCCACACTAGACCTCGTTAGATATGACAGTAGTTCCAACCAGTATCTGGCCACACTAGACCTCGTTAGATATGACAGTAGGTTCCAACCAGTATTTGGCCACACTAGACCTCGTTAGATATGACAGTAGGTTCCAACCAGTATCTGGCCACACTAGACCTCGTTAGATATGACAGTAGGTTCCAACCAGTATCTGGCCACACTAGACCTCGTTAGATATGACAGTAGGTTCCAACCAGTATCTGGCCACACTAGACCTCGTTAGATATGACAGTAGGTTCCAACCAGTATCTGGCCACACTAGACCTCGTTAGATATGACAGTAGTTCCAACCAGTATCTGGCCACACTAGACCTCGTTAGATATGACAGTAGTTCCAACCAGTATCTGGCCACACTAGACCTCGTTAGATATGACAGTAGTTCCAACCAGTATCTGGCCACACTAGACCTCGTTAGATATGACAGTAGTTCCAACCAGTATCTGGCCACACTAGACCTAGTTAGAAATGACAGTAGTTCCAACCAGTATCTGGCCACACTAGACCTCGTTAGATATGACAGTAGTTCCAACCAGTATCTGGCCACACTAGACCTCGTTAGATATGACAGTAGTTCCAACCAGTATCTGGCCACACTAGACCTCGTTAGATATGACAGTAGTTCCAACCAGTATCTGGCCACACTAGACCTCGTTAGATATGACAGTAGTTCCAACCAGTATCTGGCCACACTAGACCTCGTTAGATATGACAGTAGTTCCAACCAGTATCTGGCCACACTAGACCTCGTTAGATATGACAGTAGGTTCCAACCAGTATCTGGCCACACTAGACCTCGTTAGATATGACAGTAGGTTCCAACCAGTATCTGGCCACACTAGACCTCGTTAGATATGACAGTAGTTCCAACCAGTATCTGGCCACACTAGACCTCGTTAGATATGACAGTAGTTCCAACCAGTATCTGGCCACACTAGACCTCGTTAGATATGACAGTAGTTCCAACCAGTATCTGGCCACACTAGACCTCGTTAGATATGACAGTAGGTTCCAACCAGTATCTGGCCACACTAGACCTCGTTAGATATGACAGTAGGTTCCAACCAGTATCTGGCCACACTAGACCTCGTTAGATATGACAGTAGGTTCCAACCAGTATCTGGCCACACTAGACCTCGTTAGATATGACAGTAGGTTCCAACCAGTATCTGGCCACACTAGACCTTGTTAGATATGACAGTAGTTCCAACCAGTATCTGGCCACACTAGACCTCGTTAGATATGACAGTAGTTCCAACCAGTATCTGGCCACACTAGACCTCGTTAGATATGACAGTAGTTCCAACCAGTATCTGGCCACACTAGACCTCGTTAGATATGACTGTAGGTTCCAACCAGTATCTGGCCACACTAGACCTCGTTAGATATGACAGTAGGTTCCAACCAGTATCTGGCCACACTAGACCTCGTTAGATATGACAGTAGGTTCCAACCAGTATCTGGCCACACTAGACCTCGTTAGATATGACAGTAGGTTCCAACCAGTATCTGGCCACACTAGACCTCGTTAGATATGACAGTAGTTCCAACCAGTATCTGGCCACACTAGACCTCGTTAGATATGACAGTAGTTCCAACCAGTATCTGGCCACACTAGACCTCGTTAGATATGACAGTAGGTTCCAACCAGTATCTGGCCACACTAGACCTCGTTAGATATGACAGTAGGTTCCAACCAGTATCTGGCCACACTAGACCTCGTTAGATATGACAGTAGGTTCCAACCATTATCTGGCCACACTAGACCTCGTTAGAGATGACAGTAGGTTCCAACCAGTATCTGGCCACACTAGACCTCGTTAGATATGACAGTAGGTTCCAACCAGTATCTGGCCACACTAGACCTCGTTAGATATGACAGTAGGTTCCAACCAGTATCTGGCCACACTAGACCTCGTTAGATATGACAGTAGGTTCCAACCAGTATCTGGCCACACTAGACCTCGTTAGATATGACAGTAGGTTCCAACCAGTATCTGGCCACACTAGACCTCGTTAGATATGACAGTAGGTTCCAACCAGTATCTGGCCACACTAGACCTCGTTAGATATGACAGTAGGTTCCAACCAGTATCTGGCCACACTAGACCTCGTTAGATATGACAGTAGGTTCCAACCAGTATCTGGCCACACTAGACCTCGTTAGATATGACAGTAGGTTCCAACCAGTATCTGGCCACACTAGACCTCGTTAGATATGACAGTAGGTTCCAACCAGTATCTGGCCACACTAGACCTCGTTAGATATGACAGTAGGTTCCAACCAGTATCTGGCCACACTAGACCTCGTTAGATATGACAGTAGGTTCCAACCATTATCTGGCCACACTAGACCTCGTTAGAGATGACAGTAGGTTCCAACCAGTATCTGGCCACACTAGACCTCGTTAGATATGACAGTAGGTTCCAACCAGTATCTGGCCACACTAGACCTCGTTAGATATGACAGTAGGTTCCAACCAGTATCTGGCCACACTAGACCTCGTTAGATATGACAGTAGGTTCCAACCAGTATCTGGCCACACTAGACCTCGTTAGATATGACAGTAGGTTCCAACCAGTATCTGGCCACACTAGACCTCGTTAGATATGACAGTAGGTTCCAACCAGTATCTGGCCACACTAGACCTCGTTAGAAATGACAGTAGTTCCAACCAGTAAGCTTTCCTTCAAGGGTAATTCAGTTCACTATGTGGTTCTTAATTACAGCCTGTATAACTCTGGCCTGCTCTCACTCTGTCCTGTGTGTGTGTGTGTGTTTGTGTGTGTGTGTGTGTGTGTGTTTGTGTGTGTGTGTGTATCAGCCGGTATGCAGGCTCTGTATGAGGTGGTATCCTGTGATGATGATGTCAGCCCCTCAGCACCCCCCCCTGCTGGCCCAGTCAGGAAGTACTACCTGGCAGCAGAGACCGTTACCTGGGATTATGCTCCTACCGGGATGGATACACACACCAACCTCTCCCTCACACTGCCCGACAGGTAACACACACACCAACCTCTCCCTTACACTGCCCAGCAGGTAACACACACACCAACCTCTCCCTCACACTGTCTGACAGGTAACACACACACACACCAACCTCTCCCTCACACTGCCCGACAGGTAACACACACACACACACCAACCTCTCCCTCACACTGCCTGACAGGTAACACACACCAACCTTTCCCTCACACTGTCTGACAGGTAACACACACACACACACCAACCTCTCCCTCACACTGCCCGACAGGTAACACACACACACACCAACCTTTCCCTCACCCTGTCTGACAGGTAACACACACACACACCAACCTCTCCCTCACACTGCCCGACAGGTAACACACACACACACCAACCTTTCCCTCACACTGTCTGACAGGTAACACACACACACCAACCTCTCCCTGACACTGCCCGACAGGTAACACACACACACACCAATCTCTCCCTCACACTGTCCGACAGGTAACACACACACACACACCAACCTGTCCCTCACACTGCCCGAAAGGTAACACACACACACAACAACCTCTCCCTCACACTGTCCGACAGGTAACACACACACCAACCTCTGTACAGTGTACGTGCCTGTCAGTGGAGGCTGCTGAGGGGAGGATGGTTGTTAGTGATGGCTGGAATGGAGTCAATGCAATGGTATCAACCACATGGAAGCCATCCGTTGTCTCCGTTCCAGCCATTATAATGAGCCGTCCTCTCCTCAGCTGCCTCCACTGGTGTGTGTGTGTGTGTGTGTGTGTGTGTGTGTGTGTGTGTGTGTGTGTGTGTGTGTGTGTGTGTGTGTGTGTGTGTGTGTGTGTGTGTGTGTGTGTGTGTGTGTGTGTATACTCAGCACTCCACCACTCTGAACAGGTCTGGTCTCCAGCTCTGCTGTTTATTCCACTCTGAACAGGTCCAGTCTCCAGCTCTACTGTTTATTCTACTCAGTATAACTCTACCGAGAAATTACATCATCATGAATTAGCAAAGCTGGAGAAATCACTCTGTCATCCCCCTCTCCTCTCTGTCTCATCCCTCTTCTTCCTCCTCCTCTTCTTCCTCCTCCTCCTCCTCCCCCTCCTCCTCCTCCTCCTCCCCCTCCTCCTCCTCCTCCCCCTCCTCCTCCTCCTACTCCTCCCCCTCCTCCTCCTCCCCCTCCTCCCCCTCCTCCTCCTCCCCCTCCTCCCCCTCCCCCTCCTCCCCCTCCTCCTCCTCCTCCTCCTCCTCCCCCTCCTCCTCCTCCTCCTCCCCCTCCTCCCCCTCCTCCTCACAGTCCCTCTGAGGTGTTCTTCGGTAGTGGTGATGGCAGGATAGGCGGCCGCTATATGAAGGTGGTGTATCGGGGCTACACAGACGACACCTTCACTACCAGACAACCTCTCACCCCTGAAACACAACACCTGGGAATACTGGGTAAGAGTGCTGTCACTCTCCCTCTCTCTGTTTCTCTGTGCCGCTCTCTCATCTCATTGGGGCCCTTTGTAGCTCAGTTGGTTGAGCATGGAGCTTATAAAACCAGGGTAGTGGGTTTGATTCCCGAGACCACCCATACTTAAAATGTATGCACGCACGACTGTTAACTGCTTTTGATAAAAGTGTCTGCTAAATGGCACACATGATCTCTCTGTCTTTCTCTCTCTCATCCCTCTCTCTCTCTTTAGGCCCGGTGCTGAGGGCTGAGGTAGGGGACATCCTACAGGTGGTATTTCTGAACAAGGCAGACAGGAACTACAGTATCCAGCCTCACGGCCTCCACTTCGACAAACAATACCAGGGAACCAGTTACCAAGACGGTGCGAGACACACACGCTCACTGGTGCAAGGCGTACATCAGTTATGATAACTTGTTCTTCTGACTGGCTGTGTTATCTAATGTTTTCCCAGGTGTAGAGAAGCCAGGCTCAGCTGTATCTCCAGGCTCCAGGTTCACCTATACCTGGCAGGTGTTGGATGGTCCCTCCCTCTCTGACCCTCCCTGTTTGTCCTACCTGTACTACTCTGGCTCATCCCCTGTAGAGGACACCAACGCTGGCCTCTCCGGACCACTACTGGTCTGTAGGCCTGGAGCACTGGGGGACCACGGCAAGCAGGTACAAGATAGTCCACACATACACACACACACAAATTAGATTGGGGAAATTAGATCGGCAGTTACTCACCAGAAATTTGACCTCCTGGGCCTGGATCCTTTGTTTGGACTACCCGAGGACAGCCCCATCCATCCCAGGTCCAAAACGTTGCTACCCGAGGACAGCCCCATCCATCCCAGGTCCAAAACGTTGCTACCCGAGGACAGCCCCATCCATCCCAGGTCCAAAACGTTGCTACCCGAGGACAGCCCCATCCATCCCAGGTCCAAAACGTTGCTACCCGAGGACAGCCCCATCCATCCCAGGTCCAAAACGTTGCTACCCGAGGACAGCCCCATCCATCCCAGGTGATACTCCAAAACGTTGCTACCCGAGGACAGCCCCATCCGTCCCAGGTCCAAAACGTTGCTACCCGAGGACAGCCCAAAACATTGCTACCCGAGGACAGCCCCATCCATCCAGGTCCAAAACGTTGCTACCCGAGGACAGCCCCATCCATCCCAGGTTCAAAACGTTGCTACCCGAGGACAGCCCCATCCGTCCCAGGTCCAAAACGTTGCTACCCGAGGACAGCCCCATCCATCCCAGGTCCAAAACATTGCTACCCGAGGACAGCCCCATCCATCCCAGGTCCAAAACGTTGCTACCCGAGGACAGCCCCATCCATCCCAGGTCCAAAACGTTGCTACCCGAGGACAGCCCCATCCATCCCAGGTCCAAAACATTTCTACCCAAGGACAGCCCCATCCATCCCAGGTCCAAAACGTTGCTACCCGAGGACAGTCCCATCCATCCCAGGTGATACTCCAAAACGTTGCTACCCGAGGACAGCCTCATCCATCCCAGGTGATACTCCAAAACGTTGCTACCCGAGGACAGCCCCATCCATCCAAGGTCCAAAATGTTGCTACCCGAGGACAGCCCCATCCATCCCAGGTCCAAAACGTTGCTACCCGAGGACAGCCCCATCCATCCCAGGTCCAAAACGTTGCTAACCGAGGACAGCCCCATCAATCCCAGGTGATACTCCAAAACGTTGCTACCCGAGGACAGCCTCATCCATCCCAGGTGATACTCCAAAACGTTGCTACCCGAGGACAGCCCCATCCGTCCCAGGTCCAAAACGTTGCTACCCGAGGACAGCCCCATCCATCCCAGGTCCAAAACATTTCTACCCGAGGACAGCCCCATCCATCCCAGGTCCAAAACGTTGCTACCCGAGGACAGCCCCATCCATCCCAGGTCCAAAACGTTGCTACCCGAGGACAGCCCCATCCATCCCAGGTCCAAAACGTTGCTACCCGAGGACAGCCCCATCCATCCCAGGTCCAAAACATTGCTACCCGAGGACAGCCCCATCCATCCAGGTCCAAAACGTTGCTACCCGAGGACAGCCCCATCCATCCCAGGTTCAAAACGTTGCTACCCGAGGACAGCCCCATCCGTCCCAGGTCCAAAACGTTGCTACCCGAGGACAGCCCCATCCATCCCAGGTGATACTCCAAAATGTTGCTACCCGAGGACAGCCTCATCCATCCTAGGTGATACTCCAAAACGTTGCTACCCGAGGACAGCCCCATCCATCCCAGGTTCAAAACGTTGCTACCCGAGGACAGCCCCATCCGTCCCAGGTCCAAAACGTTGCTACCCGAGGACAGCCCCATCCATCCCAGGTTCAAAACGTTGCTACCCGAGGACAGCCCCATCCGTCCCAGGTCCAAAACGTTGCTACCCGAGGACAGCCCCATCCATCCCAGGTGATACTCCAAAATGTTGCTACCCGAGGACAGCCCCATCCATCCCAGGTTCAAAACGTTGCTACCCGAGGACAGCCCCATCCATCCCAGGTCCAAAACGTTGCTACCCGAGGACAGCCCCATCCATCCCAGGTCCAAAACATTGCTACCCGAGGACAGCCCCGTCCATCCCAGGTCCAAAACGTTGCTACCCGAGGACAGCCCCATCCATCCCAGGTCCAAAACATTGCTACCCGAGGACAGCCCCGTCCATCCCAGGTCCAAAACGTTGCTACCTGAGAAGGATGAGTGGGATCTTAGTCTTGCACTGTATATTATTAGCTGCCATTCAGTCCTTTGGGCAATAAAATAGATGAGCTCAGGGCGAGGATGTCCTTCCAAAGAGACATAAGAGACTAACAATCTGCTTTTATGGAAACGTGAGGTTTCTCTGGATATATTGCCCCTTGTCCATTCAACCAGCGGGGTTCTCCGTCCATCACGCGGACAGGAACAAAATACCTCTCAGGGAAACAAAGAGATGTAGGGACGTGTCTCATGATTAACATCTCATGGTGTGATTGACGTACAGGAACTCAAGCCCTTTTGTTCTCCCGATCTGAATATCTCACCAACAAATGCCGACCGCATTCCCCCTCAGGCTGACACAACAACAGCTCTCAAGGAACTACACTGGAATTGGAATACACATACCTTGAGACTAAATATATTGTACGTTTTGACTTTAATGAAGTAAATCTGAGGAAAACGCTCTGGAAATTCTATCAACACATCTCCTTTGCTACTCGTGGCAAGAGCATTCTTAACCATTGCTACTCTTCCTTCTGGGATGGCTACAAGGACCTCCCCCCTCCTTCCCTTCTGGAAATCTGGAAACATTCATACTGCTCCTCCCCGCCTATATGCAGAAACTTAAGCAGGAAGGACTGTTCAATGTTGGTCTGGACTGTTCAGGACTGTTCAACCTCTGGGAATAATATCGACGTATACACTGACTCGGTGACTGGGTTCATCAGGAAGTGGAAATAGGACGTTGTTCCCAATGTGACTGGGTTCATCAGGAAGTGGATAGAGGACGTTGTTCCCACTGTGACTGGGTTCATCAGGAAATGGATAGAGGACGTTGTTCCCACTGTGACTGGGTTCATCAGGAAATGGATAGAGGACGTAATTCCTACTGTGACTGGGTTCATCAGGAAGTGGATAGAGGACGTTGTTCCCACTGTGACTGGGTTCATCAGGAAGTGGATAGAGGACGTTGTTCCCACTGTGACTGGGTTCATCAGGAAGTGGATAGAGGACGTTGTTCCCACTGTGACTGGGTTCATCAGGAAGTGGATAGAGGACTTTGTTCCCACTGTGACTGGGTTCATCAGGAAGTGGATAGAGGACGTTGTTCCCACTGTGACTGGGTTCATCAGGAAGTGGATAGAGGACGTTGTTCCCACTGTGACTGGGTTCATCAGGAAGTGGATAGAGGACGTTGTTCCCACTGTGACTGGGTTCATCAGGAAGTGGATAGAGGACGTTGTTCCCACTGTGACTGGGTTCATCAGGCAGTGGATAGAGGACGTTGTTCCCACTGTGACTGGGTTCATCAGGAAGTGGATAGAGGACGTTGTTCCCACTGTGACTAGGTTCATCAGGAAGTGGATAGAGGACGTTGTTCCCACTGTGACTAGGTTCATCAGGAAGTGGATAGAGGACGTTGTTCCCACTGTGACTGGGTTGAGAAGGAACAGAAAGGAACTATATAAACCAGTACTTTTTGGGGTTTGAACCGGTTCAGAACTTTATTTTGCAGGTCAGTTCAACAGAAAAAAAATAAAATGGTTTTGTTCAGAACGAAACGATTGGAAAATGATTTCGGTTCCAACCACTGCTTAAATGTACATACTAGTAACAAAGCACGAAAGTACTACATACTTCATTAGTAAATACACAGTCACAAAATGTCCTGGTGGTCATTTTGAGGAATTGTTCAGCAGTCTTATGGCTTGGTGGTAGACGCTGTAAGTAAGTAAGAAGGTACAATAAGTACTGGATAATAACTCTGTAAATACCTAGTCACACCACTAGTACCAGCTAATAACTCTGTAAATACCTAGTCACACCACTAGTACCAGCTAATAACTCTGTAAATACCTAGTCACACCACTAGTACCAGCTAATAACTCTGTAAATACCTAGTCACACCACTAGTACCAGCTAATAACTCTGTAAATACCACTAGTACCAGCTAATAACGCTGTAAATACCTAGTCACACCACTAGCACCAGCTAGTAACTCTGTAAATACCTAGTCACACCACTAGTACCAGCTAATAACTCTGTAAATACCTAGTCACACCACTAGTACCAGCTAATAACTCTGTAAATACCTAGTCACTCCACTAGTACCAGCTAATACCTCTGTAAATACCTAGTCACACCACTAGTACCAGCTAATAACTCTGTAAATACCTAGTCACACTACTAGTACCAGCTAATAACTCTGTAAATACCTAGTCACACCACTAGTACCAGCTAATAACTCTGTAAATACCTAGTCACACCACTAGTACCAGCTAATAACTCTGTAAATACCTAGTCACACCACTAGTACCAGCTAATAACTCTGTAAATACCACTAGTACCAGCTAATAACTCTGTAAATACCTAGTCACACCACTAGTACCAGCTAATAACTCTGTAAATACCTAGTCACACCACTAGTACCAGCTAATAACTCTGTAAATACCTAGTCACACCACTAGTACCAGCTAATAACTCTGTAAATACCTAGTCACACCACTAGTACCAGCTAATAACTCTGTAAATACCACTAGTACCAGCTAATAACGCTGTAAATACCTAGTCACACCACTAGTACCAGCTAGTAACTCTGTAAATACCTAGTCACACCACTAGTACCAGCTAATAACTCTGTAAATACCTAGTCACACCACTAGTACCAGCTAATAACTCTGTAAATACCTAGTCACACCACTAGTACCAGCTAATAACTCTGTAAATACCACTAGTACCAGCTAATAACGCTGTAAATACCTAGTCACACCACTAGTACCAGCTAGTAACTCTGTAAATACCTAGTCACACCACTAGTACCAGCTAATAACTCTGTAAATACCTAGTCACTCCACTAGTACCAGCTAATACCTCTGTAAATACCTAGTCACACCACTAGTACCAGCTAATAACTCTGTAAATACCTAGTCACACCACTAGTACCAGCTAATAACTCTGTAAATACCTAGTCACACCACTAGTACCAGCTAATAACTCTGTAAATACCTAGTCACACCACTAGTACCAGCTAATAACTCTGTAAATACCTAGTCACACCACTACTACTAGCTAATAACTCTGTAAATACCTCGTCACACCAGTCCCTTTCAAAGTAATTCCTAAGAAGCACTAATGAACATACATTGTAATTTATATAATTTGTTAACATGTAATTACCCAAATAAAATATCTTCAATTCATCCTGTTGGTATTTTCTTTTCTTATTTCTATATACTTTACCTTCAGTTACCATGTTACCATGTGTGTTACCATGTGTGTTACCATGTGTGTTACCATGTGTGTTACCATGTGTTACCATGTGTGTTACCATGTTAACATGTTACCATGTGTGTTACCATGTGTGTTACCATGTTAACATGTTACCATGTGTGTTACCATGTTAACATGTTACCATGTGTGTTACCATGTGTGTTACCATGTGTGTTACCATGTTAACATGTTACCATGTGTGTTACCATGTTAACTTGTTACCATGTGTGTTACCATGTGTGTTACCATGTGTGTTACCATGTTACCATGTTACCATGTGTGTTACCATGTTAACATGTTACCATGTGTGTTACCATGTGTGTTACCATGTATGTTACCATGTGTGTTACCATGTATGTTACCATGTGTGTTACCATGAATGTTACCATGTGTGTTACCATGTTACCATGAATGTTACCATGAATGTTACCATACCTTCAAAGTCAGTGCCTCTTAGCTTGACATCATGGGTAAATCAAAAGAAAACAGCCATGACCTTATTGTAGACCTCCACAAGTCTGGTTCATCCTTGGGAGCAATTTCCAAACGCCTGAAGGTACCACGTTCATCTGTAAAAACAATAGTACGCAAGTATAAACACCCTGGGACCACGCAGCCGTCATACCGCTCAGGAAGGAGACGCCTTCTGTCTCCTAGAGATTAACGTACTTTGGTGCGAAAAGTGCAAATCAATCCCAGAACAACAGCAAAAGTGTGAAGATGCTGGAGGAAACAGGCACAAAAGTATCTATATCCACAGTAAAACAAGTCCTATATCGACATAACCTGAAAGGCCGCTCAGTAAGGAAGAAGCCACTGCTCTAAAACCGCCATAAAAAAGCCAGACTACGGTTTGCAACTGCACATGGGGACAAAGGTCGTACTTTTTGGAGAAATGTCATTTTGTCTGATGAAACAAAAATAGAACTGTTTGGCCATAATGACCATCGTTATGTTTGGAGGAAAAAGGGGGAGACTTGCAAACCGAAGAACACCATCCCAACCGTGAAGCACGGGGGTGGCAGAATCATGTTGTGGGGGTGCTTTGCTGCAGGAGGGACTGGTGCACTTCACAAAATAGATGGCATCATGAGGAGGAAAATTATGTGGATATATTGAAGCAAAATCTCAAGACATCAGTCAGGAAGTTAAAGCTTGGTCACAAATGGGTCTTCCAAATGGACAATGACCCCAAGCATTCTTCCAAAGTTGTGAAAAAATTGCTTAATTAAGGACAACAAAGTCAAGGTATTGGAGTGGCCATCACAAAGCCCTGACCTCAATCCTATAGAAAATGTATGGGCAGAACTGGAAAAGTGTGTGTGAGCAAGGAGGCCTACAAACCTGACTCAGTTACACCAGCTCTGCCAGGAGGAATGGGCCAAATTTCACCCAACTTATTGTGGGAAGTTTGTGGAAGGCTACCCATAACGTTTAAACCAAGTTTAAACAATTTAAAGGCAATGCTACCAAATACTAATTGAGTGTATGTAAACTTCTGACCCACTAGGAATGTGATGAAAGAAATAAAAGCTGAAATAAATAATTCTCTCTACTATTATTCTGACATTTCACATTCTCAAAATAAAGTGGTGATCCTAACGGACCTAAAACAGGGATTTTTTTACTAGGATTAAATGTCAGGAATTGTGAAAAACTGAGTTTAAATGTATTTGGCTAAGGTGTATGGAAACTTCGGACTTCAACTGTAACATACATGGTAACATACATGACATACATACAACCACACACACACACACACACACACACACATCACAGCATTGCTCTTATCATATATATCTACGTGTGTGTGTGTATATATGTGTGTGTGTGTGTGGTGTATATGTGTGTGTGTGTGTATATGTGTTTGTATATGTTTATGTGTGTGTGTGTGTGTGTGTGTGTGTGTGTGTGTGTGTGTGTGTGTGTGTGTGTGTGTGTGTGTGTGTGTGTGTGTGTGGTGCAGAGGAACGTGGACAGGGAGTTGTTCCTGCTGTTCTCTGTAATGGATGAGAACCTGAGCTGGTACCTTCAGAGGAACATAGAGACCTATGGATCGGACCAGTCAGACCCAGACAACCAAGACTTTCAGGAGAGCAACAATATGCACGGTATGATACACACACTGACGTGTCCGCTCCTAAACTTTACCCATCAAGTTGTAGGAACTGTATCCTTATAGTGCAGAACTGTCTTTTCCATTAGTTAGCACCTGTTCAACTATTTTATTATCATTGCAGTCAACTTTTGCCTACTCTCTATATCTCCTCTGAGTGTAGTTGTTGATATTTTCTCCCCTCCTCTCCTCTCTCCCCTCTACTTTCTCTCCCCGCTCCTCTCTTCCCTCCTCCTCTCTCCCCTCTTCCTTTCTCCTCTCGCCCATCCTCTCCCATCCTCTCTCTCCCCTCCTCTCCTTTCTCTCCTCTTTCCCCTGCCCTCCGCTCTCCTCCCTTCTCTCCTCCTCTCCCCCTTCCTCTCCTCTCTCTCCTCTCTCCTCCCTTCTCCTCTCTCTTCCCTTCATCTCTCTCCACTCCTCTCTCTCCCCTCCTCCCCATTCTATCCTTCTCGCACAGTGGTGTTGTTGTTGATATCATCTCTCCCTCCTTCTCTCTCAGCGGTGAATGGCTTCATGTACGGAAACCTTCCAGGCCTGGATATGTGTTCCGGGGACAGGGTTTTTTGGTACACCTTTGGGCTGGGTACGGAGGTGGATATCCATGGGGTGTACTGGGAGGGGAACACCTTCCAGAGACACGGTACTACCAGAGATACACTCAGCCTGTTCCCCCACACCACCGCTGCAGTCAGCATGCTGCCACACACACCTGGTACGCACACACACACACACACACACACACACACACACACACACACGGCGGTGTCCATGCCAGACTTGTTGGCTGTGACAGAGAGTTCCTGTTATTTTTAATGGATGACCTCACTGACGTGACCTCACAGCCCACTTCCTGTGACCTTAAGAACACTTGATCAAAGGAAGTAGGAACGTCTAAATTGGAGATTTGAACATAAACCAAAGTGACACTATATTGTTGCTCCTGTATGAGTACTTCCTGGAGGGAAGCTAAAGTCCCTCCGCTACCCAAGAATAGTAAAGACCCCTTTACTGTCTCAAATAGCCGACCAATTAGCCTGTTATCAACTGTCGAAGGAATTCTAAATTCCTCTGTATTATTTCCCAATCAGAATTTAATACTCTGTCAATGCATTCGAAGGGTTTGTAAGACCCTTAATTTATAAGAATGGACAGAGCCCCTGTCTTAAAAGTCAGGTAACAGCGTTTAATTCAAGAGAGTACTGGTTACATACCAATTTTTCCCCAGGTTATAAACTGAAAATGACTTCAGCGTTTTCTAAATGTTCTATCTCTTCATGACACCAGTAGAGAGGCCCTATAGTTCTCGAGCCTTCCCTCCTCGCCTGAAGCCAAAGTCAGTCACTGTAAATCAGCATTCTAGACAGTCTGGAGATAGTTCATTCATTTGTACAAAGGAACAGACCGTCATTGTTACTAAACTCCTGACTATTTTATATACAATTGGGAATGGGAGCAAGAGAGAAAATGTATTATGTACAGTACATAATAGCATTTGGACTAGTCAGTCCTGATTGAAATGTATACATAATTAGTCATCATTGATAAAAATTCCCTTAACACCAACCCTTAGTAATCTTCTGGAAAAAATGGTGATTGACCAGATACAATGCTATTTTACAGTGAACAAATTGACAGATTTTCAGCATGCTTATAGGGAAGGACATTCAACAAGCACAACACAAATCTTCCATCTTTACTAACTGACTTACCTAGTTTAATAAAGGTTAAAAAAAATAAGGCACTGCTCTACCTTCTTAACAGCACTATCAACAAGGCAGGTCCTAGTTTCTACCTTCTTAACAGCACTATCAACAAGGCAGGTCCTACAGGCCCTAGTTTCTACCTTCTTAACAACACTATCAACAAGGCAGGTCCTACAGGCTCTAGTTTCTACCTTCTTAACAACACTATCAACAAGGCAGGTCCTACAGGCCCTAGTTTCTACCTTCTTAACAACACTATCAACAAGGCAGGTCCTACAGGCCCTAGTTTCTACCTTCTTAACAACACTATCAACAAGGCAGGTCCTACAGGCCCTAGTTTCTACCTTCTTAACAACACTATCAACAAGGCAGGTCCTACAGGCCCTAGTTTCTACCTTCTTAACAGCACTATCAACAAGGCAGGTCCTACAGGCCCTAGTTTCTACCTTCTTAACAGCACTATCAACAAGGCAGGTCCTAGTTTCTACCTTCTTAACAGCACTATCAACAAGGCAGGTCCTAGTTTCTACCTTCTTAACAGCACTATCAACAAGGCAGGTCCTAGTTTCTACCTTCTTAACAGCACTATCAACAAGGCAGGTCCTAGTTTCTACCTTCTTAGCAACACTATCAACAAGGCAGGTCCTAGTTTCTACCTTCTTAACAGCACTATCAACAAGGCAGGTCCTAGTTTCTACCTTCTTAGCAACACTATCAACAAGGCAGGTCCTAGTTTCTACCTTCTTAACAACACTATCACTAATGGGGATCCACAATAAACCCCAGGAAGAGTAGCTGCTGCCTTGACAGAAACTAATGGGGATCCATAATAAACCCCAGGAAGAGTAGCTGCTGCCTTGACAGGAACTAATGGGGATCCATAATAAACCCCAGGAAGAGTAGCTGCTGTCTTGGCAGGAACTAATGGGGATCCATAATAAACCCCAGGAAGAGTAGCTGCTGCCTTGGCAGGAACTAATGGGGATCCATAATAAACCCCAGGAAGAGTAGCTGCTGCCTTGACAGGAACTAATGGGGATCCATAATAAACCCCGGAAGAGTAGCTGCTGCCTTGGCAGGAACTAATGGGGATCCATAATAAACCCCAGGAAGAGTAGCTGCTGCCTTGGCAGGAACTAATGGGGATCCATAATAAACACACATACAGCTGTGGTGTTCAATGTCGGGGTCGCGAACCCCGGAACTGCAAAAAATCTCTAAAATGTCGGAACAAAACATTTAAGAGTACAGATGATACATACAAGCGTTTTTGAGAAAGATACTTTGAAAAATAACATTTTATTTACTAAATGTATATTTGGTTTGTTTTCTTTTTGATAAGAGATTAACATACAGAAATGTGGTGTGATGTGGTGAGACATTGATGTGGAAATAAATGGGGTCCCCCCTGAAGGAGTTTGAATACGACAGCGGTCAACATTAATATTAACAGAGAGGTGTATAACAGCAGCAGGATCACTGACTTAGAAAGAAAACTGTCATGTATATTCAGAAATGACTTCATGTTTCAGATTTAGACTCCGTAATGCTGATGACGGTGGAAACCATGTATGTCTACATGGAAATTATTCATTTGTTTTTCACAACTCTTACTCCTGACCTCTAACCCTGACCTCTTACCCCTGACCTCTTACCCCTGACTGTCACGGTTTTCTGTATGTGAAGGAGAGTCGGACCAAAATGCGGCGTGTAGATTGCGATCCATGTTTATTTAAACTGAAGCAACACGAATCTAAATGCAAACACGACAAAACAATAAACGTAACGAAAACCGAAACAGCCTATACTAGTGTAAATAAACACAGAACAAGGACATCAAGACACTAAGGACAATCACCCACGAAACACCCAAAGAATATGGCTTCCTAAATATGGTTCCCAATCAGAGACAACGATAAACACCTGCCTCTGATTGAGAACCACTTAAGACAGCCATAGACTTCACTAGAACACCCCACTAAGCTACAATCCCAACACACCACATACAAAGACCCATGCCACACCCTGGCCTGACCAAAATAAATGAAGATAAACACAAAATACTTTGACCAGGGCGTGACACTGACCTCTACCCCTGACCTCTTACCCCTGACCTCTTACCCCTGACCTCTTACCCCTGACCTCCACCACTGACCTCTTACCCCTGACCTCTTACCCTTGATCTCTTACCCCTGACCTCTACCCCTGTGTCTCTAGGTGTATTTGAGGTGAGCTGCAGAGTGACTTACCACTATAATGTTAACCTCTGTCCCTGACCTCTGACCTCTGACCTCTAACCCCTTGTGTCTCCAGGTGTATTTGAGGTGAGCTGCAGAGTGACTGACCACTATAATGTTAACCTCTGTCCCTGACCTCTTACCCCTGAGCTCTACCCCTGACCTCTTACCCCTGACCTCTACCCCTGACCTCTTACCCCTGACCTCTTACCCCTGACCTCTACCCCTGACCTCTTACCCCTGACCTCCACCCCTGACCTCTTACCCCTGACCTCTGACCCCTGACCTCTACCCCCTTGTGTCTCCGGGTGTATTTGAGGTGAGCTGCAGAGTGACTGACCACTATAATGTTAACCTCTGTCCCTGACCTCTGACCCCTGACCTCTAACCCCTTGTGTCTCCAGGTGTATTTGAGGTGAGCTGCAGAGTGACTGACCACTATAATGGAGGGATGAGACAGCGGTACTCTGTGAAGCCCTGCTCACCCGAGAGCAACGTGAAACACACACACTCCCGTGCCTCGTCCGTGGTTCGCTACTACATCAGCGCAGAGGAGGTGGAGTGGGACTACTCACCTAACCGGGCCTGGGAACTAGAGAAACATCACGCTACAGAGGAGGACAGGTAGAGAGAGGAGGAGGAGGGTGTTTCTGTGTGTCAAATCCAATCACAGGGTCACATCAATAGGATTTAGCAGATGTTATTGCGAGTGTAGCGAAATGCTTGTACGTGTGTGTGTGTTTGTGTGTGTGTGTGTGTGTGTGTGTGTGTGTGTGTGTCAGTTTCTGTGATTCATTCATTCATAATTTTGTGTGTGTGTGATTCATTCATTCATAATTTTGTGTGTGTGTGTGTGTGTGTGTGTGTGTGTGTGTGTGTGTGTGTGTGTGTGTGTGTGTGTGTGTGTGTGTGTGTGTGTGTGTGTGTGTGTGTGTGTCCCAGTCCAGGCAGTATATTCGTGGGCAGGGGAGAGAATCGTATTGGTCCACGCTATAAGAAGGCGGTGTATAGACAGTACACTGATGACACCTTCAGGACACAGACGGAACTGCAACCTGAACAACTGCACCTCGGCATTCTGGGTAGGGTGGGGGTCCCAATAATATCTTCTCCCTCCTGATGTTTGCACCTGTTCACTACTTTCAGCAAATCTAAAAGCATTGGATTGGTGAAGACATGGGCTACACTGAGTTTCTACATACCAGTCATTTCCTTTCAAATCCATGAAGGGAAGTAGCGGAGAAGAAGGCGGGATTAGTGCTTTAAAGAGACGCATACCGTCCCTTTAAAGCAGTCACTGAAAAAATTAACCATGCCATTCTGGCAGTAGATCAAATCCCAGCTAGCACATTTTTTTCCTTGGAAGTTGTGGGAACGTATGTTTTTGGTTTCATGTTGGTCGTAGAAAAAGGAACGTTTTTTTAAAACGTTCTGAGAAACCAACTGAACATTTTTCCTTTTCTGGGAACGTTTATTTTTAGGTTCCCGAGAACGTTTTCCTGGGAGGTTTTATTTCTGAGAACGGTCATTATAGGTTATTTGGAGGTTTTTTAATAGCTTCCTTAACCTCTAGCGACCTCTAGCGTAATCATAGCCTCAAGCTCATTACCATAACGCAACGTTTCCTATTCATGAACATCGCAAATGAAATGAAATAAATATATTGAAACACAAGCTTAGCCTTTTGTTAACAACACTGTCATCTCAGATTTTCAAAATATGCTTAAACCAAAGCTACACAAGCATTTGTGTAAGAGTATTGATAGCCTAGCATAGCATTAAGCCTAGCATTCAGCAGGCAACATTTTCACAAAAACAAGTAAAGCATTCAAATAAAATAATTTGCCTTTGAAGAACTTCGGGTGATTTCAATGACGAGACTCTCAGTTAGATAGCAAATGTTCATTTTTTCCAAAAAGATTATTTGTGTAGGAGAAATCGCTCCGTTTTGTTCATCACGTTTGGCTAAGAAAAAGACCGGAAAATGCAGTCACTACAACGCCAAACTTTTTTTCCAAATTAGCTCCATAATATTGACAGAAACATGGCAAACTTTGTTTAGAATCAATCCTCAAGCTGTTTTTCACATATCTATTCGATAATATATCAGTCGTGACAGTTGGTTTCTCATCAGAAGCGAACGGAAAAATACTGCAGCTGGAGATTATGCAATAATTGCAACGGAGGACACCAAGCGACCACCTGGTAGATGGAGTCTCTTATGGTCAATCTTCCAATGATATGCCTACAAATACATCACAATGCTGTCAACACCTTGGGGAAGCGACAGAAAGCCTAAGCTCATTCGTGGCCCATTCACAGCCATATAAGGAGTCATTGGCATGAGGCGGTTTCAAAAAATGCGGCACTTCCTGATTGGATTTTTATCTGGGTTTCGCCTGTAACATCAGTTCTGTGGCAGTCACAGACAATATCTTTGCAGTTTTGGAAACGTCATAGTGTTTTCTTTCCAAAGCTGTCAATTATATGCATAGTCGAGCATCTTTTCGTGACAAAATATCTTGTTTAAAACGGGAACGTTTTTCATCCCAAAATTAAAATAGCTCCCCCTATATCCAAGAAGTTAAAGGAGACACCTGGGTTTGTTTTCATCATGTCCAAGGGATCTCACCCTGGGAGACACCTGGGTTTGTTTTCATCATGTCCAAGGGATCTCACCCTGGGAGACACCTGTGTTTGTTTTCATAATGTCCAAGGGATTTCACCCTGGGAGACACCTGGGTTTGTTTTCATCATGTCCAAGGGATTTCTAGGTCAGTGAGATGTTTCACACGTAATTGGCCACGAAGAGGGTGGGTCTGGGATCCGCACTCCCAAACAATACACCATATGACGGCTTCCGGTGTATTGACGGGGAGGGTGAAAATAAATGTAGCCCTGCTTTGAGGCATTTTGCTAAACCTCTATGCCATACTGATTATACCACAACGCTCTATGTGATATTGATCACACTATACGTTTTTGTGCAAGGTTCCCTCTAAACTGCCACTCACCTCCCCTCACACTGCAGATGAAATATCAGCGCAGAGAAGCACGAGATGGAACTTCACTCATCTTTCTACATTCATGCCCTTTAGTCAACACTATCCGCATTTCGCTCTGCTGTGGGAATTGTGCTCGAATCAACGCAATACTTTCAATGTAACGGACCGAAACAAAAATGAACTACACAAAACTAACTGTGCAAGAGATTTTCTTGTAGGCAGAGCGCATTGGAGTAGGATTGTGTTGCATTAAAAGTGACTCAGGCCGTACTCTATACAGACCGGTGCAGCATAACCAATCAGAGCTGCAGTAGGCCTATATGCAAATAGACCCTTGCCATATATGGATCTGTGCCATTCACTTTGAACTGGACTGTGTTTACAACATGAGCGGCCGTGAGTAGATGCGCTTGGTTTGGGATCAAAGCGAGAGCTGCATGTAGCCACGTGTGTATATTTGTTCATATTATTGGCTAGTTAGTGAGTTATTAGCCCAGTTAAAGATAATTCGTAGTCAGCAATAGGGGAGGGATTACTTCCTACAAGAGCACGAAACATGTACATTTCTAGACATTTTGAAAAGCCAGTCAGGCAAAGAGTTTTTTTTTATGTCTTAAAGGGACAGTCTTGTATTTTTAGACAGGCTTGAATAAGCGAAGTAGCCAGTAGCCAAACTGTATCTTAAAACAGGTACAGCCTCAGTGTTCACAGTAAAACTGTAACTTAAAGCAGGTAGAGCCTCAGTGTTCACAGTAAAACTGTAACTTAAAGCAGGTACAGCCTCAGTGTTCACAGTAAACATGTGCCGGAAGTTGCACAGAATTTCCACAATGTTCAAGTTTGCGCTCAGCAGGCCTAAAAATGTGTTTAGTGGCAAAGAAATATATATGGCATATGCGATATGCACGTGAGCCCACATCTCGTCAATCACCCTACTGAAACACTCTACACAGTGTCCCCACTGCTCCGAGACCAATGCCACAACCAGAGACTGGTGGCTCACAGCGGTATGGCGTGATGACTCACAGCGGTATGGCGTGATGACTCACAGCGGTATGGCGTGATGACTCACAGCGGTATGGCCGTGATGACTCACAGCGGTATGGCGTGATGACTCACAGCGGTATGGCCGTGATGACTCACAGCGGTATGGCGTGATGACTCACAGCGGTATGGCCGTGATGACTCACAGCGGTATGGCGTGATGACTCACAGCGGTATGGCGTGATGACTCACAGCGGTATGGCCGTGATGACTCACAGCGGTATGGCGTGATGACTCACAGCGGTATGGCGTGATGACTCACAGCGGTATGGCGTGATGACTCACAGCGGTATGGCCGTGATGACTCACAGCGTTATGGCGTGATGACTCACAGCGGTATGGCGTGATGACTCACAGCGGTATGGCCGTGATGACTCACAGCGGTATGGCCGTGATGACTCACAGCGGTATGGTCGTGATGACTCACAGCGGTATGGCCGTGATGACTCACAGCGGTATGGCCGTGATGACTCACAGCGGTATGGCGTGATGACTCACAGCGGTATGGCGTGATGACTCACAGCGGTATGGCCGTGATGACTCACAGCGGTATGGCCGTGATGACTCACAGCGGTATGGCCGTGATGACTCACAGCGGTATGGCGTGATGACTCACAGCGGTATGGCGTGATGACTCACAGCGGTATGCCGTGATGACTCACAGCGGTATGGCGTGATGACTCACAGCGGTATGGCGTGATGACTCACAGCGGTATGGCGTGATGACTCACAGCGGTATGGCGTGATGACTCACAGCGGTATGGCGTGATGACTCACAGCGGTATGGCGTGATGACTCACAGCGGTATGGCGTGATGACTCACAGCGGTATGGCCGTGATGACTCACAGCGGTATGGGCGTGATGACTCACAGCGGTATGGCCGTGATGACTCACAGCGGTATGACGTGATGACTCACAGCGGTATGGCGTGATGACTCACAGCGGTATGGCCGTGATGACTCACAGCGGTATGACGTGATGACTCACAGCGGTATGGCGTGATGACTCACAGCGGTATGGCCGTGATGACTCACAGCGGTATGGGCGTGATGACTCACAGCGGTATGGCGTGATGACTCACAGCGGTATGACGTGATGACTCACAGCGGTATGGCGTGATGACTCACAGCGGTATGGCCGTGATGACGCCACTGAAATTCCCACGGAAGAACGTTGTTTCTTAACGTTCTCTGAACGTTCCCAATGTCAAACCCGTTGGAGAACATTCCTAGAACCTTTTCCAAAATGTTAATTAAATGTAACCAAACGTTCTGTTAAAAGGAACGAAATACAAAAGAAAATAGTGTTTTATTGTCAAGTTCCTTAAATGTGCTGAGAATGTTCCAAAGCCAAGCAACGTTCCCAGAAGGTTGTGGGAAGGTTGTAGGCTAAATAACCGTAGGACAACCATGCTCTCACCAAGCTGTAAGAAACATATGGTTCTCAGAACTTTTATGCGCTAGCTGGGATTGATACGGTTACTGGTGTGTTTGTGTGTCGTTCCTACAGGTCCTATCATCAGGGTGGAGGTGGGAGAGGAGGTTCTGATCACCTTTAAGAACAGAGCCAGCCGTCCGTACTCTATACACGCTCACGGAGTGGTCACTACCGACACACACACACCTGTCCAGCCAGGTAAAGCACACACACAAACACACTGCCGGCCGCACTCTATACAAACACACAGAGTGGACATCACAGACACAGACACACCTGTCCAACCA
This sequence comes from Oncorhynchus mykiss, assembly GCF_013265735.2. Lineage (NCBI taxonomy): Eukaryota > Metazoa > Chordata > Actinopteri > Salmoniformes > Salmonidae > Oncorhynchus > Oncorhynchus mykiss. Next base: position 46,431,279 of record NC_048593.1, read on the forward strand.
ACAACGGTCCATGTTAATGTGTGTGTGATCCTCCCCTTTTATCTCCTCCTCTCCTCTCTTCTCTTCTCTTCTCCTTCTCTCTCCTTTCCTCCTCTCCTCTTCTATCCTCCTCTCTCCTCTTCTCCTTATCTCTCCTTTCCTCCTCTCCTCTCCTCTTCTATCCTCTTCTCTCCTTTCCTCTCTCCTCTTCTCCTCCTCTCCCCTCCCCTCTCCCTCTATCCTCCTCTCCTCCTCCCCCCCACCTCCTCTCCCCTGTCCACTCCTCCTCTCTCATCCCCCCTCTCCTCCCCTCTCCCCCTCTACCTCCTCTCCTTCTCTCCTTTTCCCTCTCCTCCTCCCCTCCTCTCCTTTTCCCCTCTCCTCCTCTCCTTTTCCCCTCTCCTCCTCTCCTTTTCCACTCTCTTCCTCTCCTCCTCTCCTTTCCCCCTCTCCTCCTCTCCTCCTCTCCTTTTCCCCTCTCCTCCTCTCCTCCTCTCCTTTTCTCCTCTCCTCCTCCCTTCCTCTCCTTTTCCCCTCTCCTTTTCCCTCTCCCTCTCCTCTCCTCCTCTCCTTTTCCCCTCTCATCCTCTCCTCTCCTTTTCCCCTCTCCTCCTCTCCTCCTCTCCATCTCTCTCCTCCTCTCCTCTCCTCTATTCTCTCATCCCCAGGTTATATGACAGAGTTCAGATGGGAGGTCCCAGAGAGCTCTGGTCCAGGAGTCTCTGATCCTAACTGTATCTCCTACGCGTACTACTCTACTGTTGACTTCGTCAAGGTGTGTGTGTTTACCTATAGAACTCCTGAGAATGTGTGTGTCTGCCTGTATCCAGTAAGCCTCTCTATCTGTCCTTCAGGACGTGTTCAGCGGTCTCTTGGGTCCCTTGGTGGTCTGCAGACAGGGAGTACTGCAGCGTGGAGCTGAGGAGGGGACGAGGAAGAGGAGGGACGTGGAGAGGGAGTTTGCTCTGCTCTTCATGGTGTTTGATGAGAATGAGTCCTGGTACCTGGAAGACAACATCAGAACTTACCTCCACACTGACCCCAGTAACTTCACCATGGACGACAACTTTATAGAGAGCAACAAGATGCACGGTGAGGAGAGAGAGGGGGAGGGAGAGGAGGAGGAGAGGAGGGGGAGAGGGGGAGAGGGAGAGGATGGAGAGGAGGAGAGGAGGGGGAGAGGGAGGGATGTAAGGAGAGGGATCGAGAGGAGAGGGAAGGAGAGGAGGAGGAGGAGGAGGAGGAGAGGAGGGGGAGAGGAGGAGAAGAGGGAGGGAGAAGAGGAGGGGGAGAGGGAGGGGGAGAGGAGGGGGAGAGGGAGGGAGACGAGAGGGAGGGAGAGGAGGGGGAGAGGGAGGGAGAGGAGGGGGAGAGGAGGAGAAGAGGGAGGGAGAGGAGGAGGTGGAGAGGAGGGGGAGAGGGAGGGAGGGGGAGGAGGAGAAGAGGGAGAGGAGAAGGGGGAGAGGAGGGGGAGAGGGAGGAGGGGGAGGTGAGAAGAGGAGGGGGAGCGGGAGGGAGAAGAAGAGCCAAGCTTATAGAAAAGAGAGTGTGTGTGTCCCAATATTCTCTCCTTCCTCCCTAGATTTGCACTTCCCTTCATGGATTTGAAAGGAAATTACAGTATTTGGAAACTCCTTCTAGCCCATTCCTACACTATTGCTTTTATATTTGTGTAGAGTAGTGAGAGAGTGCACACTTCAGGAGGAAAGATACATAGTATGATTGGGAACCAACAAAGACAGAGGCTGAGAGAGAGAGATCATGTTGACTGTGATGGTATTAAGGAGTATTATTGTGTGTGTGTGTGTGTGTGTGTGTGTGTGTGTCTGTCTGTCTGTCTGTCTGTCTGTCTGTCTGTCTGTCTGTCTGTCTGTCTGTCTGTCTGTCTGTCTGTCTGTCTGTCTGTCTGTCTGTCTGTGTGTGCATCTGTGTGTGTGTGTGTGTGTGTGTGTGTGTGTGTGTAGGTATAAATGGTAAGCTGTATGGAAACCTTCATGGTCTGACCATGTCTAATGGCCAGACAGTGGACTGGTATCTACTGGGGATGGGCAACGAGGTCGACATTCACACCGTCCACTTCCACGCTGAGACCTTCACTTATAAAGTAAGACAAACCTCCTTCTCCTCTTCTTATTCTTCTTCTCTTCTTCTCCTTCTCTTCTTCTTCTCTTTTTCTTCTTCTTCTCCTCTTCTTCTCCTTCTCTTCTTCTTATTCTTCTTCTCCTCTTTTTCTTCTTCTTCTCCTCTTCTTCTCCTTCTCTTCTTCTCCTCTTCTCCTTCTCTTCTTCTTCTCTTTTTCTTCTTCTCCTCCTCTTCTTCTCTTCTTCTCCTTCTCTTCTTCTCCTCTTTTTCTTCTTCTTCTCCTCTTCTTCTCCTTCTCTTCTTCTTATTCTTCTTCTCCTCTTTTTCTTCTTCTTCTCCTCTTCTTCTCCTTCTCTTCTTCTTATTCTTCTTCTCCTCTTTTTCTTCTTCTTCTCCTCTTCTTCTCCTTCTCTTCTTCTCTTCTTCTCTTCTTCTCCTTCTCTTCTTCTTCTCTTTTTCTTCTTCTTCTCCTCTTCTTCTCTTCTTCTCCTTCTCTTCTTCTTCTCTTTTTCTTCTTCTTCTCCTCTTCTCCTCTTCTTCTCCTTCTCTTCTTCTTATTCTTCTTCTCTTCTTCTCCTTCTCTTCTTCTTCTCTTTTTCTTCTTCTTCTCCTCTTCTTCTCCTCTTCTCCTTCTCTTCTTCTTCTCTTTTTCTTCTTCTCCTCCTCTTCTTCTCCTTCTCTTCTTCTTATTCTTCTTCTCCTCTTCTCCTTCTCTTCTTCTTCTCTTTTTCTTCTTCTTCTCCTCTTCTTCTCCTTCTCTTCTTCTTCTTCTTCTCCTCTTCTTCTCCTTCTCTTCTTCTTATTCTTCTTCTCCTCTTTTTCTTCTTCTTCTCCTCTTCTTCTCCTTCTCTTCTTCTTATTCTTCTTCTCTTCTTCTCCTCTTCTCCTTCTCTTCTTCTCTTCTTCTCTTCTTCTCCTTCTCTTCTTCTTCTCTTTTTCTTCTTCTTCTCTTTTTCTTCTTCTTCTCCTCTTCTTCTCCTCCTCTTCTTCTCCTCTTCTTCTTCTCCTTCTCCTCTTCTTCTCCTTCTCTTCTTCTCCTCTTCTTCTTCTCCTTCTCCTCTTCTTCTCCTTCTCTTCTTCTTCTCTTTTTCTTCTTCTCCTCCTCTTCTTCTTCTTCTCTTTTTCTTCTTCTTCTTCTCTTCTTCTTCTCTTCTTCTGCTCCTTCTCTTGCTCTTCTTCCTCTTCTTCTTCCTCTTCCCCTTCTTCTCCTCGTTCGTCATCTTCTTCTCCTTCTCTTCTTCTTCTTATTCCTTTCCCTCTTCTCCTTCTTCTTCCTCTTCCTGTTCTTCCTCCTCTTCTTCTTCCTCTTCCTGTTCTTCCTCCTCTTCTTCTTCCTCTTCCTCCTCTTCTTCTTCCTCTTCCTCTTCTTCTTCTTCTTCTTCCTCTTCCTCTCCCTCTTCCTCTCCTCGTTCGGCATCTTATTCATCATAATCACTGGAGTCAGTTTTCCAGTACATTGTCTTAATTCTGTTCCCTCCTCACTTTTATAGAGAAACTGAAAGGTAATATTTAAACCAAATGGCTTGTGATAAATATATATTATATGTATATATACTGTACACTGAACAAAAATATAAACACAAACATGCAACAATTTCAAAGATTTTCATTAGGCCCTAATCTGTATTCCCGGTCACATGACCTGGTATACAGATATGAATCTGTTGATTCATATCTCCTTACATAGAGTTGATCAGGCTGTTGCGTGTGGCCTGTGGAAGGTTGTCCCACTCCTCTTCAATGGCTGTCCGATGTTGCTGCTTATTTGTGGGAACTGGAACACTCTGTTGCACACGTCGATCCAGAGCATTCCAAACATGCTCAATGGGTGACATGTCTGGTGAGCAATGTTCCCTCTAAGCTCCCCCAGGAGCCACACCAGAAGAAGCCCACATAGAGAAGCACGAAATTGACCTTCACTCAACTTTCTAGAGCTTTCTAGAGTGACCAACCGGTCAACAATCTCCAAGGCAACCCTAGTCTATCTCCGAACATTTCTATAAAAAACAACAACTATAAAGCCTTGTGTTCCTTTTTATTTGTCTCGGGTTGTTGGTGCACCAGATTCAACGGCTCAGAGCGCCGGGTAGCAGGCCAACTGTTGCCATTTTGTCACGCCCTGACCATAGAGAGCCCTCGGGGTTCTCTATGGTGTAATAGGTCAGATTGTGACTAGGGGGGTTTCTAGGTATTATATTTCTATGTTGTTGGTGTGTGTGTGTATGGTTCCCAGTTGGAGGCAGCTGAATATCGTTGCCTCTAATCGGGGATCATATTTAGTTTGGCCTTTTTCCCACCTGGGATGTGGGACATTGTTTCTTATGTGCGCTGCGTACTTCACATCCTTACATCTTTGTTGTTTTGATGAGTTTCACTCATTAAAAATTAAATTCAATGAAAAATGTGGAACTCTATTCACACTGTGTCTAATTATTGATTTATATTATTTAACGATCGTGACACATTTTGAACCTTTTCATGTGTCTGAAGGTACAAACTCTCCCAAATCAAGTGCACCTCTGCTGGCCAATCAGATGGCTCGGATGACCGCGTCTGTAGTCATAAAAGAAAGCTACAGCAAAGTTGAAGCTGTGAGATTTCAAAACGTTTAAAACCACGACTAGAGAGAGACGGTCAACGAACACAGCAAAGAGATGGCTGTTTTTATGAGTTAGTTTAAGTTCTTACTCACCACTGTCAACACTTAGTATTCAACACTTTTATAACCAATTAAAATGAGCGATCTTCCTATTTCCACTCAGCGCTACAACAAGCACTGCAAATATTTCAGATTCTCTGTTCATAGGAGTAACAACATGAATTTGAGGCCAGAAATAATGCAGTGCTGCTGGTGTTTCACCATCAGCTGGAAGACGGTGTCACTTTATAGTCAGTGGAGGAAAGGGAGAGTGGAGGGATCTTGAGAGACTGATCTCAGTCTGCTGCTCTCCCTCCGCAGAGACTGACCTTCAGATGCACAGTAAAATAAACATAAACAACTATGTAAATGTTCATTCAGCTGAGCCTCATAAGTAATACAACAACAGATCTATTACCGGTGTGATCATGTAGTCTACCTCAAATGTTGAAATATATACTGAACAAAAATATAAACGCAACATACAACAATTTCAAAGATTTTACTGAGTTAAAGTACATATGAGGAAATCAGTCAATTCAAATAAATAAATTAGCCTCTAATCTATGGATACCACATGACTGGGCAGTGGCACAGTCATGGGTGGGGCTGGGAGGGCATAGACCCACCCACTAGGGAGACAGGCCCACCCACTAGGGAGACAGGCCCACCCACTAGGGAGCCAGGCCCACTCACTAGGGAGACAGGCCCTAGTTTCCTCAGTTTCATCAGCTTGTCCAGGTGGCTGGTCTCAGACGATCCTTCAATTGAAGAAGCCGGATGTGGAGGTCCTCAGTTGGCGTGGTTACGAGGTCAGTTGGACTTGCTGTCAGGTGGATGGATTATCTTGGTAAAGGAGAAATCAGCTGTGTATGGAACATTTCTGGGGTCTTTTATTCCTGGTCATGAAACATGGAACCAACACTTTACATGTTGTGTTAACATTTTGGTTCAGTGTACAGTACCAGTCAAAAGTTTGGACACTCATTTAGGGGGTTTTCTTTATTTTGACTATTTTCTACATTGTAGAATAATAGTGAAGACATCAACACTATGAAATAACACATATGGAATCATGTAGTAACCAAAAAAAGTGTTCAACAAATCAACATTTATTTTAGATTCTTCATAGTAGCCACCCTTTTGCCTTGATGACAGCTTTGCACACTCTTGGCAAATATACCATGCCGTTATAGAGAAATAATGCACACTCTAGAATGCCCTTCAAGCCAATCAGAAAGGAGTATTCAACAATGCCATGGTATAAATATATATGATAATAGAGTAAATGTATGTATGATCCTCAGACCGACAATGTGGATGTGTTTGAACTGTTCCCAAGTCCTCCCCTCTCTCTCCCCTGGTGTGTGTGTGTGTGTGTGTGTGTGTGTGTGTGTGTGTGTGTGTGTGTGTGTGTGTGTGTGTGTGTGTGTGTGTGTGTGTGTGTGTGTGTGTGTATGTGTGTGTGTGTGTGTTTGTGTGTGTTTGTGTGTTTGTGTGTGTGTGTATGTGTGTGTGTGTGTGTGTGTCAGACGGACAGTGTGCACCGCGCGGATGTGTTTGATCTGTTCCCGGGGACGTTTCAGACGGTCGAGATGACTGCAGGGAACCCTGGGACATGGCTGTTGCACTGCCACGTCGCCGACCACATCCACGCTGGAATGGAGACTACTTTCACCATCACGGGTAACCATGGAGACCACCTTCAGCATCACAGGACCCATACCTAGACCTAACCTCTTGAAACCAAGACCGTGTGTGTGTCGGTGTCGGTGTGTGTCGGTGTGTGTCGGTGTGTGTTGGTGTGTGTCGCTGAGAGAGAGAGAGAGAGAGAGAGAGAGAGAGAAAGAGAGAGGGACAGACAGAGTGACAGACAGATTGACAGACAGTGACAGACAGAAAGTGACAGAGAGTGACAGACAGAAAGTGACAGACAGAGTGACAGACAGAGTGACAGACAGAGAGTGACAGAGAGAGTGACAGACAGAGTGACAGACAGAGTGACAGAGAGAGTGACACAGAGAGTGACAGACAGAGTGACACAGAGAGTGACAGACAGAGTGACAGACAGTGACAGACAGAAAGTGACAGAGAGTGACAGACAGAAAGTGACAGACAGAGTGACAGACAGAGTGACAGACAGAGAGTGACAGACAGAGTGACAGACAGAGTGACAGACAGAGTGACACAGAGAGTGACAGACAGAGTGACACAGAGAGTGACACAGAGAGTGACAGACAGAGTGACAGACAGAGTGACACAGAGAGTGACAGACAGAGTGACACAGAGAGTGACAGACATAGAGGGACAGACAGAGAGTGACAGACAGAGTGACAGACAGAGTGACAGACAGAGTGACACAGATAGTGACAGACAGAGTGACACAGAGAGTGACAGACAGAGAGTGACAGACAGAGTGACAGACTGTTATGACGTCAACATTGTCTAACGTCAAGTCTCTTGTTTATCTTTTATTCCAGAGAAAACATCACATGGTGAGTAGGCATGAATAAACATGAACCAGATGAATAAACATAACCAGATTAGAATGACTAGGCATGAATAAACATGAACCAGATGAATAAACATGAACCAGATGAATAAACATGAACCAGATTAGAATGACTAGGCATGAATAAACATGAACCAGATGAATAAACATGAACCAGATTAGAATGACTAGGCATGAATAAACATGAACCAGATGAATAAACATGAACCAGATTAGAATGACTAGGCATGAATAAACATGAACCAGATGAATAAACATGAACCAGATTAGAATGACAAGGCATGAATAAACATGAACCAGATTAGAATGACAAGGTATGAATAAACATGGACCAGATTAGAATGACTAGGCATGAATAAACATGAACCAGATGAATAAACATGAACCAGATTAGAATGACTAGGCATGAATAAACATGAACCGGATGAATAAACATGAACCAGATTAGAATGACAAGACATTAATAAACATGAACCAGATTAGAATGACTAGACGTTAATAAACATGAACCAGATTAGAATGATTACACACAAATAAACGTGAATAAACATGAACCAAATTAGAATAACTAGACATTAATAAACATAAACCAGATTAGAACGACTAGACATGAATAAACATGAACCACATGAATAAACATGAACCAGATTAGAATGGCTAGACATGAGTAAACATGAACCAGATTAGAATGACTAGACATGAATAAACATGAACCAGATTAGAATGACTAGACATGAACCACATTAAAATTGTTTCTCCCCCTCTCCTATAGCACCTGGTATTGGAGGTTCCATCTCCACTCTGCTACTGCTACTATTACTGACCGTTCTCCACTAGACTACTCTGTGTGTGTGTGTGTGTGTGTGTGTGTGTGTGTGTGTGTGTGTGTGTGTGTGTGCGTGTGTGTGTGTGTGTGTGTGTGTGTGTGTGTGTGTGTGTGCGTGCGTGCGTGCGTGCGTGCGTGCGTGCGTGCGCGTGCGTGCATTCATTATGCATTATCAGTCAATGTAATCAGCTATCAAACCAATCAGTCCTACAATAGATAAAATGATGATGAATGACAATTCAATATTACACAGCTTCACCATCCAGTCATCCCACGTTTTAGCTTTATCATAGAATTAGGAAGTAGAATCCTAGAATGGACATGAACCTTCTTATGATGGCATAAAAGGTCAGCCATGTTGGTCAGGGAGTTGATCAACCATGGTTTGCCAGTGCTGTTATAATTTGTAAAGCAATGAATTTGAAGAATTTGCATTGTATACAGTGCATTCGGAAAGTATTCAGACCCCTTGACTTTTTTCCACCAAAACATTTTTACGTTACAGCCTTGTTCTTAAGTTGTTTAAATTGTTTTTTTCTTTCCCCTCATCAATCTACACACAATGCCTCATAATGACAAAGCAAAATCTGTTTTTTAGGAATGTTTGCAAATGTATTTTTTTTTAAATGCATACATTTCACATTTATACATTTACATAAGTATTCAGACCCTTTACTCAGTACTTTGTTGAAGCACCTTTGGCAGTGATTACAGCCTCGAGTCTTCTTGGGTATGACGCTACAAGCTTGGAACACCTGTATTTGGGGAGTTTCTCCCATTCTTCTCTGCAGATCCTCTCAAGCTCTGTCAGGTTGGATGGGGGAGCGTCGCTGCACAGCTATTCTCAGATGTTCGATCGGGTTCAAGTCTGGGCTCTGTCTGGGCCACTCAAGGACATTCAGAGACTTGTCCCGAAGCCACTCCTGCTTCTTGGCTGTGTGCTTAGGGTCGTTGTCCTGTTGGAAGGTGAACCTTCGTCCCCAGTCTGAAGTCTTGAGCGCTCTGGAGCAGATTTTCATCAAGGATCTCGCTGTACTGCGTTGTCTTGGCTGTGTGTTTAGGGTCGTTGTCCTGTTGGAAGGTGAACCTTCGTCCCCAGTCTGAAGTCTTGAGCGCTCTGGAACAGGTTTTGATCATGGATCTCGCTGTACTTTTCTTCGTTACTCATTCCCTCGATCCTGACTCGTCTCCCAGTCCCTGTTGCTGAAAAACATCCCCTCAGCATGATCCTGCCACCACCATGCATCACCGTAGGGATGGTGCCAGGTTTCCTCCAGACATGACGCTTGCTATTCAGGCCAAAGAGTTCAATCTTGGTTTCATCAGACCAGAGAATCTTGTTTCTTTAGTCCTTCAACTGCCTTTTGGCAAACTCCAACTCTGTCTGGCCACTCTATCATAAAGGCCTGATTGGTGGAGTGCTGCAGAGATGGTTGTCCTTCTGGAAGGTACTGCCATCGCCACAGAGGAACGCTGGAGCTCTGTCAGAGTGACCATCAGGTTCTTGGTCACCTCCCTGACCAAGGCTCTTGTCCCCCGATTGCTCAGTTTGACCAGGCGACAGCTCTAGGAAGAGTCTTGGTGGTTCCAAACTTCTTCCATTTAAGAATGATGGAGGCCACTGTGTTCTTGGGGACCTTCAATGTTTTGGTACCCTTCCCCAGATCTGTGCCTCGACACAATCCTGTCTTGTAGCTCCACGGACAATTCCTTCGACCTCGTGGCTTGGTTTTTGCTCTGACATGCATTGTCAACTGTGGGACCTTATATAGACAGGTGTGTGCCTTTCCAAATCATGTCCAATCAATTGAATTTACCACAGGTGTACTCCAATCAAGTTGCAGAAACATCTCAAGGATGATCAATGGAAACAGGATGGACCTGAGCTCAATTTCGAGTCTCATAGCAAAGGGGCTGAATACTTATGTAAACAAGGTATTTTATGTTTTTTATTTTTAATATATTTGCAAACACCTAAAAACATTTATCAATTTTAGAATAGGGCTGTAATGTAAAATTAAATTGGAAAAAGTGAAAGGGTCTGAATACTTTCTGAATGCACTGCATTTGTTAGCTCGCTAGCTAACCATTTGTACAGTAATGATTCCATTAACTGCATGTCTTAGCGCGATAGCTAACCAGTTGTACAGTAATGATTCCATTAACTGCATGTGTTAGCGCGATAGCTAACCAGTTGTACAGTAATGATTCCATTAACTGTATGTGTTAGCGCGCTAGCTAGCCAGTTGTGCAGTAATGATTCCATTAACTGCATGTGTTAGCGCGATAGCTAACCAGTTGTACAGTAATGATTCCATTAACTGTATGTGTTAGCGCGCTAGCTAGCCAGTTGTACAGGAATGATTCCATTAACTGTATGTGTTAGCGCGCTAGCTAGCCAGTTGTACAGGAATGATTCCATTAACGTTTCTAGTTAACTGCCAATACTCACGCCAACATTCCATTCAATCTACTCAGTCAATCCACAGCCAGACACTGGCTGAAATCAGTTGTTGATAGGAGTTACACAAGTATTGTATCATATACCACTTACAGATTTCCAAAAAAACAACAATTAAGACATTTATGTTATCTTTACATATATTTTAGAGGCAATTTATACAGAGAATTGGTATAAAAACCTGTAAACTGTTTTAGGTTGACAATAATTCTATTACACAATTTCTGATATATCACATGCCTTACTTTTATGTTCCTGCATAATTAAAATCAAGATTATGTCTCTACTGCCATTACATTACAATTAGAAGTACTTTTGGATTCCTCCCTGACCAACATGGCTGCCATCTTCACCGCATTCTGGAACTTTGAGGGCTTTATGACATAGCCCCTCTGGTAATTGAATAGCATCTCTGTGGTTTTATTCCCCGAGTCATTCTAACTGTTCATTAGTCTGCTTCAGAACCTGTCTACTGTCCAGACGTGAATAGATACTGCTGCTCTGTTTGATTGGTTGCACTCGTTGTCCTTGGCAACGAAGAGGAAATATGTAAATGTAAAAATGACTACTGTACCAAATATATTTTGTTTAAATCTGTGTACAATAAAAACTGCTTCGATAACGTACACTAATGTTTCAATGTTGAGTTTGTGTTAAAAGTGTGTTGTTTATAAAAGGGGTGTTAAACACCTGACTGTAATAACACCCAAGACTACAGGTAGTAACCATGGTAACCCTAACCCCAAGGCTATAGGTGGTAACCATGGTAACCATACCCTGCTAGACTACAGGTCGTAACCATAATAATAACCCTAACCCCAAGGCTATAGGTGGTAACCATGGTAACCATAACCCGCTAGACTACAGGTCATAACCATAATAATAGCCCTAACCGGTAGTAACACTAACCCGTTGTTGCCTCTTGACTTTTCCACTTCACAATAACAGCACTTACAGTCGACCGGGGGGCAGCTCTAGCAGGGAAGAAATTTGACGAACTGACTTGTTGGAAAGGTGGCATCCTATGACGGTGCCACTCTGAAAGTCCCATTCTACTGCCAATGTTTGTCTATGGAGATTGCATGGTTGTTTACTAGATTGTTTTTAGACAGCCTTTTTAGGCCCTAACACATGTTTATTATGATCAACTTCGATTCCCGCTGTGAATTATTTTAAAGTTAGCTACAAATCAAGATATTTCATTAATCATTATTAATTCTGACTACTACATTTGTTGTCACGCATGGCCACCTGCTGACACAGACCAATCACAGGTCAGGCTACGAGGAGGAGGCTCCGGTTGACTCTCAGTCAGGATGAAAACGACTACATCGACCATGATCCTTTGCTAGTTACGGCCACTTTCACCATGATCCTTAGCGATTTTGTTGTTGCCGTTCAGTCCCATCAAAGATTATGGATATACTGACAAGATACCTGTCTCTCCGTCCTAACAATGGAACTCGTTGTCCACAAAGAGGCGTGGCGATCTGTCTAGCACCCGCCTATCCTTTCTTTGGATTGGTGGATACATCTCATTATTGTAATCTTTTTTTTTTTTATATATTCGATGAGTGTTGGCGATGTCAACCGTCTGTGTTCAATGGAGAGAGATGCTATGCTATCCTTAAACCATGAATATGCACAGCCATCTCGAGACAACTCCGAGTTGAGTCATAATAATACCCATAAAACCTAGAGGTCAAACAGGGAAATGGTTCCAATCGTTTTCCCACCATTCATTTTTTCCCATGGGTGATTTTTAGAAACAAATCAGGGCTGTGTTTTGTGTAGTGGCGTTTTGATAACCATGGAAATCTCTCTCTGTCAATTAAACTGCCTGATCAAACACTCCTTGACTCATTGACGACATTCTCTCTTTCAAATATAGAGGTGGAAGTGTTTAAGTGGAAGTCAAAACATAACATAAGTAAACAACAAATTCATACAATACAAAAAAAGAACGCTGACAAACTATTGACAACAAAAACAATCTTGTCCCCATGGACCCAAATGGGTGAGCACCCACCTCCCACCTCCCCACCCACTAACCCTAACCCATCTCCCCACCCTCCCACCTCCCCACCCCTCCCACCTCCCACCCACTAACAGGACTGACTAGACAGGAACCATTCTGATGAACAGGGCTGACTAGACTGGAACCATTCTGATGAACAGGACTGACTAGACTGGAACCATTCTGATGAACAGGACTGACTAGACTGGAACCATTCTGACTAGACAGGGCTGACTAGACCGGGCTGACTAGACTGGAACCATTCTGATGAACAGGGCTGACTAGACTGGAACCATTCTGACTAGACAGGGCTGACTAGACTGGAACCATTCTGACTAGACTGGAACCATTCTGACTAGACTGGGCTGACTAGACTGGAACCATTCTGATGTACAGGACTGACTAGACTGGAACCATTCTGATTAGACTGGGCTGACTAGACTGGAACCATTCTGACTAGACAGGACTGACTAGACTGGAACCATTCTGACTAGACAGGGCTGACTAGACTGGAACCTTTCTGATGTACAGGACTGACTAGACTGGAACCATTCTGACTAGACAGGGCTGACTAGACTGGAACCATTCTGACTAGACTGGAACCATTCTGACTAGACTGGGCTGACTAGACTGGAACCATTCTGACTAGACTGGAACCATTCTGACTAGACTGGAACCATTCTGACTAGACAGGGCTGACTAGACTGGAACCTTTCTGATGTACAGGACTGACTAGACTGGAACCATTCTGACTAGACAGGGCTGACTAGACTGGAACCATTCTGACTAGACTGGAACCATTCTGACTAGACTGGGCTGACTAGACTGGAACCATTCTGACTAGACTGGAACCATTCTGACTAGACTGGAACCATTCTGACTAGACAGGGCTGACTAGACTGGAACCATTCTGACTAGACAGGGCTGACTAGACTGGAACCATTCTGACTAGACTGGAACCATTCTGACTATACTGGGCTGACTAGACTGGAACCATTCTGACTAGACAGGGCTGACTAGACTGGAACCATTCTGACTAGACTGGAACCATTCTGACTAGACTGGGCTGACTAGACTGGAACCATTCTGACTAGACTGGAACCATTCTGACTAGACTGGAACCATTCTGACTAGACAGGGCTGACTAGACTGGAACCATTCTGACTAGACTGGAACCATTCTGACTAGACTGGGCTGACTAGACTGGAACCATTCTGACTAGACTGGAACCATTCTGACTAGACTGGAACCATTCTGACTAGACTGGGCTGACTAGACTGGAACCATTCTGACTAGACTGGAACCATTCTGACTAGACTGGGCTGACTAGACTGGAACCATTCTGACTAGACTGGAACCATTCTGACTAGACTGGAACCATTCTGACTAGACTGAGCTGACTAGACTGGAACCATTCTGACTAGACTGGAACCATTCTGACTAGACTGGAACCATTCTGACTAGACTGGAACCATTCTGACTAGACTGGAACCATTCTGACTAGACTGGGCTGACTAGACTGGAACCATTCTGACTAGACAGGACTGACTAGACTGGAACCATTCTGACTAGACAGGGCTGACTAGACTGGAACCTTTCTGATGTACAGGACTGACTAGACTGGAACCATTCTGACTAGACAGGGCTGACTAGACTGGAACCATTCTGACTAGACTGGAACCATTCTGACTAGACTGGGCTGACTAGACTGGAACCATTCTGACTAGACTGGAACCATTCTGACTAGACTGGAACCATTCTGACTAGACAGGGCTGACTAGACTGGAACCATTCTGACTAGACAGGGCAGACTAGACTGGAACCATTCTGACTAGACTGGAACCATTCTGACTATACTGGGCTGACTAGACTGGAACCATTCTGACTAGACAGGGCTGACTAGACTGGAACCATTCTGACTAGACTGGGCTGACTAGACTGGAACCATTCTGACTAGACTGGAACCATTCTGACTAGACTGGAACCATTCTGACTAGACAGGGCTGACTAGACTGGAACCATTCTGACTAGACTGGAACCATTCTGACTAGACTGGGCTGACTAGACTGGAACCATTCTGACTAGACTGGAACCATTCTGACTAGACTGGAACCATTCTGACTAGACTGGAACCATTCTGACTAGACTGGAACCATTCTGACTACACTGGGCTGACTACACTGGAACCATTCTGACTAGACTGGAACCATTCTGACTAGACTGGAACCATTCTGACTAGACTGAGCTGACTAGACTGGAACCATTCTGACTAGACTGGGCTGACTAGACTGGAACCATTCTGACTAGACTGGAACCATTCTGACTAGACTGGGCTGACTAGACTGGAACCATTCTGACTAGACTGGGCTGACTAGACTGGAACCATTCTGACTAGACTGGGCTGACTAGACTGGAACCATTCTGACTAGACTGGAACCATTCTGACTAGACTGGAACCATTCTGACTAGACTGGAACCATTCTGACTAGACTGGGCTGACTAGACTGGAACCATTCTGACTAGACTGGAACCATTCTGACTAGACTGGAACCATTCTGACTAGACTGGGCTGACTAGACTGGAACCATTCTGACTAGACTGGAACCATTCTGACTAGACTGGGCTGACTAGACTGGAACCATTCTGACTAGACTGGAACCATTCTGACTAGACTGGAACCATTCTGACTAGACTGAGCTGACTAGACTGGAACCATTCTGACTAGACTGGGCTGACTAGACTGGAACCATTCTGACTAGACTGGAACCATTCTGACTAGACTGGGCTGACTAGACTGGAACCATTCTGACTAGACTGGGCTGACTAGACTGGAACCATTCTGACTAGACTGGGCTGACTAGACTGGAACCAATCAAATAAAATGAAATGACTTTAATATTATTAACGTCCGGTTCCAAATCACTTAATCTATCTATCTTAATCAAAAGCTCACTTAATCAAAACGCCATCTTTGTCAGTAGGACAGGCCTATATTATTTCCTCTTCCTTGCTTCCTTCTCTCTCTCTCTGTCTCGGTGGACGACTGAGAGGGTGCTCTGATTGGCTGTAGCAGTGTTCTAGCGGCACCTCCGGCAGCCAATAGGAAGACAGGAGCTCGTATAAAAGCTGCTCCGTGCAGATGTCGGTTATTGAAAGAAAGAAAGAAAGAGAGAAAGAGAGAAAGAAAGAAAGAAAGAAAGAAAGAAAGAAAGAAAGAAAGAAAGAAAGAAAGAAAGAAAGAAAGAAAGAAAGAAAGAAAGAAAGAGAAAGCTGGAGGGTTGATATCTACGAGGAACATATCAAAAGAAGAAGAATTCTGAAACTCTGAACTTCTGTCTCGGCTGTCTGTGTCTGGGACTCACAGGTATGCAATTAATCTGGAATATGCCTACATGGAGTCCTACCTGCCTTCACCCAGGGTGCTTTTATTACAGACGTGCTGTGCTAAATGGATTTGCAATAGGTTTTCATGTTGTAATTAATGGTCGTTTAGAATAGGCCTATTGTTTTCATGTTATAATTAGAGTTACATGTATTTCTCCCAAGTTAAGAATAAGCATTAAAGTTTATCTATAATGTTAGTGTCGCGGTGAGGAAAAAAACAGTGATTCCATTCATTCATTCCTGTGGGATTCAGTAATGTGGAGAGGCAGTGATTCTATAGAATAATCTGGGCAACATTGGAGAAATTGTTTGCGCACCTGTTTATAAACCTGGTGAATCCTGTATCCATTAACTAACTACCCATTATTAGCTAGTGGTTTGCCCTATCGTTATTCTCTGAAGTGGTTTTGTCTCTTGCTCCAGAGTTATGATTAGATGAACTCGGTTTGTTTATCTGGCGTCTGTTTGCTGCGCTAATGTGTTGCGAATGAGTTGAGAGAGGGAGAGAGGCGGTAGGCAAGTCCAGTTCGGACCGGTTAGTCATTCATCAGTTTCCGCACCAGGTATGGAACAGAAGTCCGTCATTGCCTCCAGCGCGTAATTGACTCCCCCGCCACCTTCAGCCCCTTTCTGAAACGTTGCTGTTGTAGCTGGACACCGGTAGAACACGCACAGGTACTGTAGATTTCAGTTAAGACGTGTCACTGTCACACTGTTACCTATGTAATAGCACCCGGGTGTATGTGCGCGTCCATGTGTCTTATAGCGGAAGGTGGGAGAAGTTAACAGGGAGGGGTAGTGGGGGAGGAAATTACTCTCATGGACACAGAACAGAGGCAAAGAGTTGCATATGAATCACCTTGAAGGTCAAAGGACCACGTGGTCACATAAAAGAGTTGTGAGATTTGGTTGGGGGGGGGGGGTTGTTGGTTCCTATGGTGATCAGCAACATTCAGACTGTTCCTGAGCAATATAAAGTAACAGTAAATAATGTAACTGTGGTCATATGATATTATTTTCAATACAACCACTATCCAGAGTGGATAGCTGCTGAAATAACCTCTCTCTGTTTTCAACAGACCTGTGAACCCTGATCTCCAGAGATACTGACAGAGGGCCTCACTATATTCTTTCTAGAACATTTTCTGCCCCCTCGTCTGGTCATGGCTCCGTCCCTGGCCACAGCATTCGCCAGGCGATGGTGGATGGCGTTGACAGCCATCATAGAGAACCTGTTTTTCTCAGCTGTCCTGCTGGGCTGGGGATCACTACTCATCATGCTGAAGTGTGAAGGTTACTACTCCTACACGTGCAATGGAGAAGGTAAGACCACCATCTTTATGTGGCCTCTTTTTGACCTGCTCTTTACTGACACATCCCCTTTAACGATTCCTATACTGACACATCCCCTTTAAGATTCCTATACTGACACATCCCCTTTAACAATTCCTATACTGACACATCCCCTTTTAAGATTCCTATACTGACACATCCCCTTTAACGATTCCTATACTGACACATCCCTTTTATGAGAATCAGTGAACATAAAAATTAAATCTGGAGAAACGCGCAGTACATTTTAATGACCTAAAGCATGACATTTCTACCTTTTAGATTTTGTGGCAGAGAGAAAGTTAATACTTCTTTGGGGTAGGGGGCAGTATTTTGACATCCAGATGAAAAGCTCGCCCAAAGTAAACTGCCTGTTACTCAGGCCCAGATGCTAGGATATGCATATAATGGGTAGATTTGGACAGAAAACACTCTATAAAGTTTCAAAAACTGTTAAAATAATGTCTGTGAGTATAACAGAATTGATATGGCAGGCGAAAAACCGAGAAAATATTTTTTTCTGTTTGTAGTATTGAATGCCTGCACAGTATCAGATTGCACTTCATATGGCTTCCACTAGATGTCAACAGTCTTTAGAAAACAATCAGGCTTGTTTTCTGAAAAATTAGGGAGTAAGACAACTCTGAATGAGTGGACCCTGCAGTGTCCAAGTGGTTTTTGATGCGCGAGACCGAGAGCCCGCCTTTCTTGTTTTTCCTTTATCTTGGCAACGTTATTGTCTGGTTGAAATATTCTTGATCATTTTAGGCTAAAAACAACCTGAGGATCGATTATAAACATCGTTTGAAATGTTTCTACGAACTTTACTGGTACTATTTGGATTTTTCGTCTGCCTGTTGTGACTGCCTTTGAGCCAATGGATTACTGAACAAAACGCGCCAACAAAGGGAGGTTTTTGGACATAAAGAGGGACTTTATGGAACAAAATTAACATTTATTGTGTAACTGGGAGTCTTGTGAGTGCAACCATATGAAGATCATCAAAGGTAAGTGATTTGTTTTATCGCTATTTCTGACTTTTGTGACTTCTACTACTTGGCTGGTAACTGTTTAATGTTTTTGGTGCTGGGCGCTGTCCTCAAATAATCGCATGGTATGCTTTCGCCGTAAAGCCTTTTTGAAATCTGACACCGTGGTTGGATTAACAAGAAGTTCATCTTTAAACCGATGTATAACACTTGTATGTTTAATGAGTATTTCTGTTTTTGAATTTGGCGCTCTGCAATTTTAACCGGATGTTGACCAGGTGGGACTGTAGCGTCCACAGAGAGGTTTTAAGATATCAGACAGGGGGAGGTGAGTAAAAGGGAATGTTTTGGGATTTTCACCCTCCAGACATTATTATTATTATTTCCTAAAGGACTTAATGATGAAATGCCTATGTATGTTATGTTGTGAATTTGAACATGAATTATTATGTCCCTATTTCAGATTACTCTGATGTTTGTTTTTTTTGCTCGGTAGGTCTATGTCCTCATTGTGGTTTTACAGACGTGTTTAATACGTCTTATTTACACACTCTATTTAGATTTTTATTAAATACTTATTGATATATTAGGTACCACATTTTTTCCTTTGCCTCCAACCCCCTTCGATGCGTGGAACGGATGTGGGCGGGGCTAGGTCTACATAAGGGTGTAATTTATTGTAATTTTTTCACAAAAACCCTGACGAAGGCCGTGAGGCCGATACGTAAAGCCCTGACGGAGGCCGTGAGGCCGATACGTAAAGCCCTGACGGAGGCCGTGAGGCCGATACGTAAAGCCCTGACGGAGGCCGTGAGGCCGATACGTAAAGCCCTGACGGAGGCCGTGAGGCCGATACGTAAAGCTCTGACGGAGGCCGTGAGGCCAATACGTAAAGCTCTGAGAAAGGCCGTGAGGCCGATACGTAAAGCTCTGACGGAGGCCGTGAGGCCGATACGTAAAGCTCTGACGAAGGCCGTGAGGCCGATACGTAAAGCCCTGACGAAGGCCGTGAGGCCGATACGTAAAGCTCTGACGAAGGCCGTGAGGCCGATACGTAAAGCTCTGACGAAGGCCGTGAGGCCGATACGTAAAGCCCTGACGAAGGCCGTGAGGCCGATACGTAAAGCCCTGACGAAGGCCGTGAGGCCGATACGTAAAGCCCTAACGAAGGCCGTGAGGCCGATACGTAAAGCCCTGACGAAGGCCGTGAGGCCGATACGTAAAGCTCTGACGAAGGCCGTGAGGCCGATACGTAAAGCCCTGACGAAGGCCGTGAGGCCGATACGTAAAGCCCTGACGAAGGCCGTGAGGCCGATACGTAAACTCCTGACGAAGGCCGTGAGGCCGATACGTAAAGCTCTGACGAAGGCCGTGAGGCCGATACGTAAAGCTCTGAGGCCGATACGTAAAGCTCTGAGGAAGGCCGTGAGGCCGATACGTAAAGCCCTGACGAAGGCCGTGAGGCCGATACGTAAAGCCCTGACGGAGGCCGTGAGGCCGATACGTAAGCTTATTAAAGATCAGTGATACAGGCCTCCCGGGTGGCACAGTGGTTAAGGGTGCTGTACTGCAGCGCCAGCTGTGCCATCAGAATTCCTGGGTTCGCGCCCAGGCTCTGTCGTAACCGGCCGCGACCGGGAGGTCCGTGGGGCGACGCACAATTGGCCTAGCGTCGCCCGGGTTAGGGAGGGCTTGGTCGGTAGGGGTGTCCTTGTCTCATCGCGCACCAGCGACTCCTGTGGCGGGCTGGGCGCAGTGTGCGCTAACCAAGGTGGCCAAGTGCACGGTGTTTCCTCCGGCGCATTGGTGCGGCTGGCTTCCGGGTTGGATGCGTGCTGTGTTAAGAAGCAGTGCGGCTTGGTTGGGTTGTGTATCGGAGGACGCATGACTTTCAACCTTCGTCTCTCCCGAGCCCGTACGGGAGTTGTAGCGATGAGACAAGATAGTAGCTACTACAACAATTGGATACTACGAAATTGGGGAGAAAAAGGGGTAAAAAAAAGATCAAGAGCAGTGTGCGGTTTCCTTTTTCCTTCATCTTGTTCAACTGTTACCATGCTCCTGCAAAAAGATCAGATGTGCCTTTTGAATTAAGATTTCACACACATCCCCTTTTGCGATTCCTATACTGACACATCCCCTTTTAAGATTCCTATACATCTCTTCTCTCTAGGTAACCACACCTCTTCCCCCAACCTGTCTGTCCCCCGCCCTCCACCAGGGGTCAATGATGAATACAGTGATTACTACTCAGAGGAGGAGGGTGTGGTGGGGCTGGGGGATGGAGTAGAGATGAGGCCTCTGGCTCCCCAGGACCATTACGGACCCATGAGGATGAACGGCTGGCTCATCTGTAAGGATCAGGATGAGATGTTGAACCTGGCCTTCACCGTGGGATCATTTCTCCTCTCAGCCATCACTCTGCCGCTGGGCATCGTCATGGACAAATACGGACCACGAAACCTACGACTGCTGGGCAGGTAGGAGAGGGTGAGAGGGAGGGATGTGTCTGTGTACAGTCTCAGTGGGTGTAGTTGGTCTGATTTGCACGATTTGTATTGTCTAATGTATTGTCTAGTGTATTGATTTGTTATCTAATGTATTGTCTAGTGTGTTGATGTATTGTGTAATGTATTGTCTAATGTATTGATTTGTTATCTACTGTATTGTCTAATGTATTGATTCATTATCTAATGTATTGATTACTTGTCTAATGTATTGATTAATTGTCTAATGTATTGATTAATTGTCTAATGTATTGATTGTCTAATGTATTGATTACTTGTCTAATGTATTGATGAATTGTCTAATGTATTGATGACTTGTCTAATGTATTGATGAATTGTCTAATGTATTGATTAATTGTCTAATGTATTGTCTAATGTATTGATTCATTATCTAATGTATTGATTACTTGTCTAATGTATTGATTGTCTAATGTATTGATTACTTGTCTAATGTATTGATGACTTGTCTAATGTATTGATGACTTGTCTAATGTATTGATGAATTGTCTAATGTGTTGATGAATTGTCTAATGCATTGATGAATTGTCTAATGTATTGATCACTTGTCTAATTTATTGATGAATTGTCTAATGTATTGATGACTTGTCTAATGTATTGATGACTTGTCTAATGTATTGATGAATTGTCTAATGTATTGTCTAATGTATTGATGAATTGTCTAATGTATTGATGAATTGTCTAATGTATTGATTACTTGTCTAATGTATTGATCACTTGTCTAATGTATTGTCTAATGTATTGATGAATTGTCTGATGTATGGATTACTTGTCTAATGTATTGATGAATTGTCTGATGTATTGATGAATTGTCTAATGTATTGTCTAAGGTATTGATGAATTGTCTAAGGTGAATGAATTGGCTGATGTATTGTCTAATGTATGGATTACTTGTCTAATGTATTGATGAATTGTCTAATGTATTGAGTAATTGTCTAATGTATTGAGTAATTGTCTAATGTATTGTTGAATTGTCTAATGTATTGATTAATTGTCTGATGTATGGATTACTTGTCTAATGCATTGATGAATTGTCTAATGTATTGTCTAATGCATTGATGAATTGTCTAATGTATTGTCTAATGTATTGATGAATTGTCTAATGTATTGATCACTTGTCTAATTTATTGATTAATTGTCTAATGTATTGATTACTTGTCTAATGTATTGATGACTTGTCTAATGTATTGAATACTTATCTAATGTATTGATTAATTGTCTAATGTATTGATTACTTGTCTAATGTATTGTCTAATGTATTGATGACTTATCTAATGTATTGATTACTTGTCTAATGTATGATGACTTGTCTAATGTATTGATTACTTGTCTAATGTATTGTCTAATGTATTGATTAATTGAACTTGCAACCTTTCGGTTACTAGTCCAACGCTCCAACCACTAGGCTACCCTGCCGCCCCATATTTATTATACCTGTCTTTCTACTCAAAGTCTTTATTCTCGCTCAACAAACTCCTGTTTTTTTTTTAATTGTCATGTTTCGTTTCTAAATGTCCAAGAGTGAAGGTTTCCCTCAGAGAGTAACGTTTGGCTACATACAGACCGGTAGTGTAATTCCCTCAGAGAGTAACGTTTGGCTACATACAGACCGGTAGTGGGATTCCCTCAGAGAGTAACGTTTGGCTACATACAGACCGTTAGTGTAATTCCCTCAGAGAGTAACGTTTGGCTACATACAGACCGGTAGTGTAATTCCCTCAGAGAGTAACGTTTGGCTACATACAGACCGTTAGTGTAATTCCCTCAGAGAGTAACGTTTGGCTACATACAGACCGTTAGTGTAATTCCCTCAGAGAGTAACGTTTGGCTACATACAGACCGTTAGTGTAATTCCCTCAGAGAGTAACGTTTGGCTACATACAGACCGTTAGTGTAATTCCCTCAGAGAGTAACGTTTGGCTACATACAGACCGTTAGTGTAATTCCCTCAGAGAGTAACGTTTGGCTACATACAGACCGGTAGTGGGATTCCCTCAGAGAGTAACGTTTGGCTACATACAGACCGGTAGTGGGATTCCCTCAGAGTAACGTTTGGCTACAAACAGACCGTTAGTGGGATTCCCTCAGAGAGTAACGTTTGGCAACATACAGACCGTTAGTGGGATTCCCTCAAAGAGTAACGTTTAATGTGATTGGATGAGTAACGGTTAATGTGATTGGATGAGTAACAGTTAATGTGATTGGATGAGTAACGGTTAATGTGATTGGATGAGTAACGGTTAATGTGATTGGATGAGTAACGTTTAATGTGATTGGATGTTAATTATTTAACTAGGCTACCTGTATTTGACATTGTGTTGTTATTTCGCTGAGCACTAGATGGTTTAATTTGTAATTTTTAATTTTTTTTATGGGAATCATATTTTTATTTGGCATACCCCCGACGGCATTGCGCGTACCCCTGGGGGTTTGGGAATACCTGGTCCAATGTATTGTGGAATCTATTGATGTATTGTCCGATGAATTGATGAATTGTCTAATGTAGTGTATAATGAATTGTCTAATGTAGTGTATAATGAATTGTCTAATGCAGTGTCTTATGTTTTAATGTAATGAATTGATGTATTGTGTAATATATTCATGTATTGTGTAATGTTTTGAAGTGTTGTCTGTGTATTCCAGTGCCTGTTTCTCCTTTTCCTGTCTCCTCATCTCCTACGGTGCATACAATCCTGATGGTGAGTAGCTGTAATATGTTGATTAGTCACATGATGTAATAGCAGGGTACAGTGCCCATGTGTAGGTAGCTTACTAGTGGTAGCTATTCAGCAGCCTGATGGTCTGGGGGTAGAACAGGCTATGTTGGCTGAGGTCCTTGATTATCTTGGTGTCGTACTGTAGGTGTCCTTGATTATCTTGGTGTCCTGGAGGGCAGGCCCAACTTCTTGGGCAGTAAAATGGTACATTTAATTGGAATTTTACACACTCAACCACAGTATAAATAATTATTCTGGGGATGAAATGAACAACAAACAACAAACAACTTTAATTACCAAATTTTTTAAAATAATTAATCCAACTTTAATATTTTGCTCAAAATGTAACGTCAATATATTTCATGATTATTTATGACTTTATGACCAAAGATAGAGAAAATTCATCGGAAGTTTGGTTTCAATCTCCTTGCACCTTGTCTTCAGAGGATGGTGGGTAATGCAACAATTTTAGACTTGATGAATATTTTACACAATGTTTTCAATAGTAGAGGCAAATGCACTATCATGCCATGCTTACTGTAAAACTTACTGTAAAACCTCTAGTCACTGCTGGAGGTTTGAGAAATGTGCTCAACAATACCTGCCAGAATGGGATAAACTGACACATTATCATCTAAAGTGCATTCAGACCCCTTGATTTTGTTACGTTACAGCTGTATTCTTAAATTTATAAAATTACCCCATAATGACAAAGCAAAAACAGATTTTTTTAAATATATTTTTTTGCAAATATATAAACTTTTTATGGCTGCAGGGGCAGTCTTGAGTAGCTTGGATGAAAGGTGCCCATATCAAACGGCCTGCTCCTCAGTCATAGTTGCTAATATTTGCATATTATTATTAGTATTGGATAGAAAACACTCTGAAGTTTCTAAAACTGTTTGAATTATGTCTGTGAGTATAACATAACTCATATAGCAGGCAAAAGCCTGAGAAATTCCACTTCCTGTTTTTTTTTCTGGAGGTGGCAGATCTTCAACCAAGGTCTCATTGAAATTACAACGAGATATGGATGAGTTTTCACTTCCTACGCCTTCCACTAGATGTCAGCAGTCAATAGAACTTTGTCTGATGACTCTAATGTGAAAGGGGGTCGATTGAGACAGGAAATAGTCACCACTGCCACGAGTTGACCATGCTTTCACCATGCACGTTCACAGGGGAAGGACCTGCGTTCCACCGGTCATCTGAAGTCATTCTAATTCTCCGGTTGGAATGTTATTCAAGATATATCTAAACAACATTCTAAAGATTGATTCAGTACATCGTTTGACATGTTTCTACTGACTGTTACATACATTTTGAACATTTCGTCACGTTATAGTGGACGCGCTTTGTGACTTTGAAATTGTTTACCAAACGCGCTAACCAAAGTAGCTACTTGGACATAGATAACGGACATTTTCGAACAAATCAAGCATTTATTGTGGACCTGGGATTCCTAGGACTGCATTCTGATGAAGTTCATCAAAGGTAAGGAAACATTTATCATGTATTTTCTGGTTTCTGGTTTCTGTTGACTCCAACATGGAGGCTGATTTGGCTACTGTTCTGAGCGCTGTCTCAGATTATTGCATGGTGCTTTTTCCGTAAACTTTTTTTGAAATCTGACACAGCAGTTGCTGTAGAGAGGTATATCTATAATTCCATGTGTATAACTTGTATGATCATCTACATTTATGATGAGTATTTCTGTTGAAACGATGTGGCTATTCAAAATGTTTTTGGAACTAGTGAATCTAATAAGCAAATGTAAACTCAGATTTTTTTATATAAATATGAACTATATCAAACAAAACATGCATGTATTGTGTAACATGAAGTCCTGTGAGTGTCATCTGATGAAGATAATTCAAGGTTAGCCATTCATTATATCTTTATTTCTGTTTTTTGTGAATGCTATATTTCACTGGAAAATGGCTGTGCTTATTGTGGTTTGGTGGAGACATAACATAATCGTTTGTAGTGCTTTCGCTGAAAAGCCTATTTGAAATCGGACACTTTGGTGGGATGAACAACAAGATTACATTTAAAATGATATAAGACATGTATGTTTTAGGAATTGTAATTATGAGATTTCTGTGGTTTGAATTTGGCGCTCTCTATTTTCACTGGTAGTTGTCATATCGATCCCGGTATTGTGATTGCAGCCATAACAGGTTTTTAACATGTAAAACAGAAAATCCTTATTTACATAAGTTAGTTATTTACATAAGTTAGTTATTTACATAAGTTAGTTATTTACATAAGTATTCAGAACCTTTGCTATGAGACTCGAAATTGAGCTCAGGGGAATTCTGTTGCCATTTAAATATTTGTACAACTTGATTGGAGTCCATCTGTGGTAAATTCAATGGATTGGACATGATTTGGGAAGGCACACATCTGTCTATATAAGGTCCCACAGTTGAGAGTGCATGCCAGAGCAAAAACCAAAACATGAGGTCGAAGGAATTGTCCGTAGAGCTCAGAGACAGGATTGTGTCGAGGCACAGATTTGGAGAAGGGTACCAAAACATTTCTGCAATATTGAAGGTCCCGAAGAACACAGTGGCCTCCATCATTCTTAAATGGAAGAAATTTGGAACCAACAAGACTCTTCCTTGAGCTTTCCGCCCGGCCAAACTGAGCAATCGGGAGAGAAGGGCCTTGGTCAGGGAGGTGACCAAGAACCCGATGGTCACTCTAACAGAGCTCCAGAGTTCCTCAGTGGAGATTGGAAAACCTTCCAGAAGGACAACAGCACTCCACCAATCAGACCTTTATGGTAGACTGGCAAGACGGAAGTCACTCCTCAGTAAAAGGAACATGACAACCCACTTGGAGTTTGCCAAAAGGCACCTAAAGACTCTCAGACCATGAGAAAAAGATTCTCTGGTCTGATGAAACCAAGATTGAACTCTTTGGACTGAATGCAAAGTGTCAAGTCTGAAGGAAACCTGGCACCATCCCTTCGGTGAAGCATGATGGTGGCAGCATCATGCTGTGGGGATATTTCAGCGGCAGAGACTGGGAGACTAGTCAGGATCGAGTGAAAGATGAACAAAGCAAAATACAGAGAGAGAGATTGATGGAAACAAAGTCCAGATCGCTCAGGACCTCAGACTGGGGTGTAGGTTCACCTTCCAGGACAACGACCCTAAGCACACAGCCAAGACAACGCAGGACTGGCTTTGGTTGAAGTCTCTGAATGTCCTTGAGTGGCCGCCCAGCCAGAGCCCAGACTTAAACCTGATCGAACATCTCTGGAGAGACCTGAAAATAGCTGTACAGCGACTAGAGGCTGTAGAGAGGAAACACCATCATAGTGTTTAGAGGCTATAGAGAGCGGAAACACCATCATAGTGTTTAGAGGCTGTAGAGAGAGGAAACACCATCATAGTGTTTAGAGGCTAGAGAGGAAACACCATCATAGTGTTTAGAGGCTAGAGAGGAAACACCATCATAGTGTTTAGAGGCTGTAGAGAGGGGAAACACCATCATAGTGTTTAGAGGCTGTAGAGAGGGGAAACACCATCATAGTGTTTAGAGGCTGTAGAGAGGGGAAACACCATCATAGTGTTTAGAGGCTGTAGAGGAAACACCATCATAGTGTTTAGAGGCTGTAGAGGAAACACCATCATAGTGTTTAGAGGCTGTAGAGAGGAAACACCATCATAGTGTTTAGAGGCTGTAGAGAGGGGAAACACCATCATAGTGTTTAGAGGCTGTAGAGAGGGGAAACACCATCATAGTGTTTAGAGGCTGTAGAGAGGGGAAACACCATCATAGTGTTTAGAGGCTGTAGAGAGGGGAAACACCATCATAGTGTTTAGAGGCTGTAGAGGAAACACCATCATAGTGTTTAGAGGCTGTAGAGAGGAAACACCATCATAGTGTTTAGAGGCTGTAGAGAGGAAACACCATCATAGTGTTTAGAGGCTGTAGAGAGGAAACACCATCATAGTGTTTAGAGGCTGTAGAGAGGTAACACCACCATAGTGTTTAGAGGCTGTAGAGAGGTAACACCACCTAAAGAGAAGGAATGTTCATCTACACTAAACACAAGTCAAAACAACCATTTCCTGTTGTGCTCCCAGTTCCTGGCAAGGTGAGTAAGTGCTGTTACAACACACATGTGATGTTTTCAAACGTCTCAGGATGATGTGTTTCAATACTCCAGCAATGTTCATGTTGCTAATTCACGTTGGTGACAGATCAGTTGCCATTAGTTGTTGGTGTTACCGAGCACTTCATTTTAACATTGTAATAAATAACATGTTTTAAGGGGGTTTTGCTCTTCGTCATGTTGCCACTAGTTTCTGGTTGTTCCAAAAGCACTTGTTTGTGTATCTGACACTATCTCCACCTTCCTCCACAGAACTGTCTGTACTCATCTTCATCGCTCTGACGTTCAACGGCTTCGGAGGCATGTGTATGACCTTCACCTCCCTCACGGTAAGAGAGTGTGTGTACGTGCCTCTGTGTGTGTGTGTGTGTGTGTGTGTGTGTACGTGCCTCTGTGAGTGTGTGTGTGAGTGTGTGTGTGAGTGTGTCTGTGAGTGTGTGTGTGTTCAGGTCAGATTTCTCTGTATTTATTTGTGATTTCACCATTTTCCCTTATGATCCAAAAGAGAATGTGTGTCAGTGACGTGTGTGTGTGTGTGTGTGTTTTGCATAATCTCTGTGTAGAGAACATTGTGTCATTTGGCCTCTTCACACATGGCACTGGAAAGACTTTATTACTAATCATTAATCTATTATTTTTTTATTTTTTTTATTTCACCTTTATTTAACCAGGTAGGCTAGTTGAGAACAAGTTCTCATTTGCAACTGCGACCTGGCCAAGATAAAGCATAGCAGTGTGAACAGACAACACAGAGTTACACATGGAGTAAACAATTAACAAGTCAATAACACAATAAACAAGCCAATAACACAATAAACAAGTCAATAACACAATAAACAAGTCAATAACACAATAAACAAGTCAATAACACAGTAGAAAAAAGGGGAGTCTATATACAATGTGTGCAAAAGGCATGAGGAGGTAGGCGAATAATTACAATTATGCAGATTAACACTGGTGATAAATGATCAGATGGTCATGTACAGGTAGAGATATTGGTGTGCAAAAGAGCAGAAAAGTAAATAAATATAAACAGTATGGGGATGAGGTAGGTAAATTGGGTGGGCTATTTACCGATAGACTATGTACAGCTGCAGCGATCGGTTAGCTGCTCAGATAGCAGATGTTTGAAGTTGGTGAGGGAGATAAAAGTCTCCAACTTCAGCGATTTTTGCAATTCGTTCCAGTCACAGGCAGCAGAGAACTGGAACGAAAGGCGGCCAAATGAGGTGTTGGCTTTAGGGATGATCAGTGAGATACACCTGCTGGAGCGCGTGTTACCATCGTGACCAGTGAACTGAGATAAGGCGGAGCTTTACCTAGATTGGACTTGTAGATGACCTGGAGCCAGTGGGTCTGGCGACGAATATGTAGCGAGGGCCAGCCGACTAGAGCATACAGGTCGCAGTGGTGGGTGGTATAAGGTGCTTTAGTGACAAAACGGATGGCACTGTGATAAACTGCATCCAGTTTGCTGAGTAGAGTGTTGGAAGCAATTTTGTAGATGACATCGCCGAAGTCGAGGATCGGTAGGATAGTCAGTTCTACTAGGGTAAGTTTGGCGGCGTGAGTGAGTAATGTAAATGTCTGTCCGGTTGATTTAGTTATTTTCATCGACTTCAACACACAAACCCTCCTGTTCTCTCTCTGTCTCTGTGTAACGGCGTCGTAAGAAGAGGACCAAGGCGCAGCGTGGTCAGCGTACATATTCCCTTCATTTATAGAAAATGTAGCCAAGAAAACAAGGACACGACCGTGAAGCTTAACTTCGGCTATAATGCCTCTAACAAAGTCAACTACCCACACTGAAAGGAGGGGAAAAGGGCTGCCTAAGTAGGATCCCCAATCAGAGGCAACGATAGACAGCTGTCCCTGATTGAGAACCATACCCGGCCAAAACAGAAATTAAGAAACATAGAAAACAGAACATAGAATACCCACCCAAATCACACCCTGACCAATCCAAAATAGAGACATAAAAGGCTCTCTCAGGTCAGGCCGTGACACTCTGTCCTCTCTCTGTCTCTCTGTATGTCTCTCTCTCTCTCTGTCTCTCTGTCTGTCTCTCACTGTCTCTCTCTCTCTCTGTATGTCTCTGTCTCTCTCTGTCTCTCAATTAAATTCAATTGACTTTATTGACATGGCAAGTTCATTATTACTTACATTGTCAAAGTATACATATCGAAAAATAAAATAAAATACAAATATATATTTATATATAAAATATATATATTTATATATAAATAAATGGTGTGACCAACAGCAATAATAATAGTGGACATGGGATAACCATTAACAACAACTACAACAACAATATTAATGAAAACAACAATACATTAAATCAATGGTAGTGGACCAGTGTCAACATGACTGAGAAGACACATGACCTGGTAGTAGACCAGTGTCAACATGACTGAGAAGACACATGTCCTGGTAGTAGACCAGTGTCAACCTGACTGAGAAGACACATGACCTGGTAGTAGACCAGTGTCAACATGACTGAGAAGACACATGACCTGGTAGTAGACCAGTGTCAACATGACTGAGAAGACACATGACCTGGTAGTAGACCAGTGTCAACATGACTGAGAAGACACATGACCTGGTAGTAGACCAGTGTCTACATGACTGAGAAGACACATGACACGGTAGTAGACCAGTGTCAACATGACTGAGAAGACACATGACCTGGTAGTAGACCAGTGTCAACATGACTGAGAAGACACATGACCTGGTAGTAGACCAGTGTCTACATGACTGAGAAGACACATGACACGGTAGTAGACCAGTGTCAACATGACTGAGAAGACACATGACCTGGTAGTAGACCAGTGTCAACCTGACTGAGAAGACACATGACCTGGTAGTAGACCAGTGTCAACATGACTGAGAAGACACATGACCTGGTAGTAGACCAGTGTCAACATGACTGAGAAGACACATGACCTGGTAGTAGACCAGTGTCAACATGACTGAGAAGACACATGCCCTGGTAGTAGACCAGTGTCAACATGACTGAGAAGACACATGCCCTGGTAGTAGACCAGTGTCAACATGACTGAGAAGACACATGACACGGTAGTAGACCAGTGTCAACATGACTGAGAAGACACATGACCTGGTAGTAGACCAGTGTCAACATGACTGAGAAGACACATGACCTGGTAGTAGACCAGTGTCAACATGACTGAGAAGACACATGACCTGGTAGTAGACCAGTGTCAACATGACTGAGAAGACACATGACCTGGTAGTAGACCAGTGTCAACATGACTGAGAAGACACATGACCTGGTAGTAGACCAGTGTCAACATGACTGAGAAGACACATGACCTGGTAGTAGACCAGTGTCAACATGACTGAGAAGACACATGACCTGGTGGTAGACCAGTGTCAACATGACTGAGAAGACACATGATCTGGTAGTAGACCAGTGTCAACATGACTGAGAAGACACATGACCTGGTAGTAGACCAGTGTCAACATGACTGAGAAGACACATGACCTGGTAGTAGACCAGTGTCAACATGACTGAGAAGACACATGACCTGGTAGTAGACCAGTGTCAACATGACTGAGAAGACACATGACCTGGTAGTAGACCAGTGTCAACATGACTGAGAAGACACATGACCTGGTAGTAGACCAGTGTCAACATGACTGAGAAGACACATGACCTGGTAGTAGACCAGTGTCAACATGACTGAGAAGACACATGACCTGGTAGTAGACCAGTGTCAACATGACTGAGAAGACACATGACCTGGTAGTAGACCAGTGTCAACATGACTGAGAAGACACATGACCTGGTAGTAGACCAGTGTCAACATGACTGAGAAGACACATGACCTGGTAGTAGACCAGTGTCAACATGACTGAGAAGACACATGACCTGGTAGTAGACCAGTGTCAACATGACTGAGAAGACACATGACCTGGTAGTAGACCAGTGTCAACATGACTGAGAAGACACATGATCTGGTAGTAGACCAGTGTCAACATGACTGAGAAGACACATGACGTGGTATGAAAGACAAAACAAAACAAGATGGGAAATATTATCGACAATACATTACACTTTTCACTGGCTGTCCCTCAGGTTGTGGCAGGAGGACACATATTTGGCTGGAAAAGCTACACATTTTGGCTTTTCACCCAATAAATATTAGATTTTTTCTTCATCTTTTATCATTTCAAATTCTTTGTATTGAATTATAATTTTGGGGAAGAAATATTCTCTTAGGTCTGAGTATTTGTCACAGTGTAATAGGAAATGCAGCTCTGTCTCTACCTCTCCCCTGAAGCAGAGTGAGCACAGCCTGTCTTCTCTGGGCAGCCAGGTTTGTCTGTGACGACCGGTCTCTAAAGCCAGCCTGTCCTCTCTGGGCAGCCAGGTTTGTCTGTGACGACCAGTCTCTATAGCCAGCCTGTCCTCTCTGGGCAGCCAGGTTTGTCTGTGACGACCAGTCTCTATAGCCAGCCTGTCCTCTCTGGGCAGCCAGGGTTGTCTGTGACGACCGGTCTCTATAGCCAGCCTGTCCTCTCTGGGCAGCCAGGTTTGTCTGTGAAGACCGGTCTCTATAGCCAGCCTGTCCTCTCTGGGCAGCCAGGTTTGTCTGTGAAGACCGGTCTCTATAGCCAGACTGTCCTCTCTGGGCAGCCAGGTTTGTCTGTGACGACCGGTCTCTATAGCCAGACTGCTCACTGAGTCTGTACCTAGTTAATGTTTTCCTCAGTTTTCTATCAGTCACAGTGGTCAGATAGTCTGCCACCATGTACTGTCTGTTTAGAGCCAAATAACATTGAAGTTTACTTAGATGTGTTGTGGTGTCTTTCCAATAGGTGATATATTTTTATTTTTGTTTTGTGATGATTTGGTTGGGCCAGATTTTCTGAGTGCTGTCCTGAGGCTCTATGGGGTTCGTTTGGGTTGGTGAACTGAGCCTCAGAACCAGCTGGTTGACTGATGTCCTGAAGCTCTGTGGGGTTGGTTTGGGTTAGTGAACTGAGCCTCAGAACCAGCTGGCTGAGGAGACTCTTCTCTTGTTTCATCTCTTGACATTGTAGAGCTGTGTGATGGAATGTTTTGTGGTCACTTGTTTTTAGATAGTTGTAAAATTTGATGGCTCTTTTTTCTATCTGAATGAGGAGGGGGTATTGGCCCCCTTCTGCTCTACATGCGTTATTTTGAGTTTTTCTTTGCACTTGCAATACAGTCTTGCAAAACTCTGCATGCGGTATTTCGATTGGATGTTTGTCCCATTTGGTAAATTCATTATTAGAGATTGGACCCCATACTTCACTGCCATATAGAGCAATTGGTTCTAGAACTGATTGGAACATTTTTGAGCCAGATTCTAATTGGAATTTCGATTTTGATGTTCCTTTTAATGGCATAGAATGCTCTTCTTGCTTTGTCTCTCAGCTCATTCACAGCCATGTGAAAGCTACCTGTGTTGGTCATATTTAGTCCTAAATATGTTTAGTTTTTGGTGTGTTCTAATAGAACTGTGTCCAAATAGAATTTATATTTGTCATCCTGATTTCCTGGCTGGAAGGGATCGACTCCCATGGGAACAGGTGGAGGCAGCTTGGAGAGCAGAGGCAGCCGGAGAGAGGAGCCAGCGATATGAGGGAACACGGCTGGCAAGGAAGCCCGAGAGGCAGCCCCAAAAATGTATTTGGGGGGGGCACACAGGGAGTGTGGCAAAGCCAGGTAGGAGACCTGCGCCAAATTCCCGTGCTTACCGGAGAGCGAGAGAGATCGGGCAGGCACCGTGTTATGCGGTGGAGCTCACGGTGTCCCCGGTGCGGGTGCATAGCTCGGTGCGGTACATTCCAGCTCCTTGTATCAGCCGGGCTAGAGTGGGCATCGAGCCAGGTGCCATGAAGCCAGCTCTACGCATCTGGTCTCCAGTGCGTCTCCTTGGGCCGGCGTACATGGCACCAGCCTTACGCATGGTGTCCCCGGTTCGCCAGCACAGTCCAGTGCGGCCTATTCCACCTCGCCGCACTGGCCTGGCTACGGGGAGCATTCAACCAGGTAAGGTTGGGCATGCTCGGTGCTCAAGAGCTCCAGTGCGCCTGCACGGTCCGGTCTATCCAGTGCCACCTCCACGCACCAACCCTCCGGTGGCAGCCCCCCGCACCAGGCTGTCTCTCCGTCTTCTGCCTACAGGGTCTTCCGCCTGTCCGGCACTGCCAGAGCCTTCCTCCTCTCCAGCACTGCCAGAGCCTTCCTCCTCTCCAGCGCTGCCAGAGCCTTCCGTCTGTCCAGAGCTGCTAGAGTCTCCCATCTGTCCAGAGCTGCTAGAGTATCCCGTCTGTCCAGAGCTGCTAGAGTCTCCCGTCTGTCCAGGGCTGCTAGAGTCTCCCGTCTGTCCAGAGCTGCTAGAGCCGCCAGTCTGTCCTGAGCCGTCAGTCAGCCAGGAGCTGCCAGGAGCTGCCAGAGCCGTCAGTCAGCCAGGAGCTGCTAGAGCCGTCAGTCAGCCAGGAGCTGCCAGAGCCGTCAGTCAGCCAGGAGCTGCCAGAGCCGTCAGCCAGCCAGGAGCTGCCAGAGCCGCCAGCCAGCCAGGAGCCGCCAGAGCCGCCAGCCAGCCAGGAGCCGCCAGAGCCGCCAGCCAGCCAGGAGCTGCCAGAGCCGCCAGCCAGCCAGGAGCTGCCAGAGCCGCCAGCCAGCCAGGAGCTGCCAGAGCCGCCAGCCAGCCAGGATCTGCCAGAGCCGTCAGTCAGCCAGGCGATGCCAGAATCGCCCTTCACTCCGGAGCTGCCGGAGTCTCCCGCCTGTCCGGCGCTGCCGGAGTCTCCCGCCTGTCCGGCGCTGCCGGAGTCTCCCGCCTTCCCGGCACTGCCGGAATCCCCCATCCATTCGGGATGTCTAGGGTTCCCAGTCCAAGGTCAGTGCCGACGGTCGCCGCTTTAAAGAGGCCACAGAGGCGGGTGAAGTTTGGTGAAGTGGGGTCCACGTCCTGCGCCAGAACTGCCACCGTGGACAGACACCCACCCAGACCCTCCCCTATAGGTTCAGGTTTTGCGGCCGGAGTCCGCACCTTGGAGGGGGGTACTGTCACGTTCTGACCTTTATTTTCCTTTGTTTTGTCTTTATTTAGTATGGTCAGAACGTGAGTTGGGGTGGGCAGTCTATGTTTTGTGTTTCTATGTTTGGTTTCTGTTTCGGCCTAGTATGGTTCTCAATCAGAGGCAGGTGTCGTTAGTTGTCTCTGATTGAGAATCATACTTAGGTAGCCTGGGTTTCACTGTTGGTTTGTGGATGTTTGTTTCCGTGTCTGTGTTTGTGGGCTGACTGTGAAGACTCTGAGAGAGGTGTTAGTGGGCTGACTGTGAAGACTCTGAGAGAGGTGTTAGTGGGCTGACTGTGAAGACTCTGAGAGAGGTGTTAGTGGGCTGACTGTGAAGACTCTGAGAGAGGTGTTAGTGGGCTGACTGTGAAGACTCTGAGAGAGGTGTTAGTGGGCTGACTGTGAAGACTCTGAGAGAGTTGTTAGTGGGCTGACTGTGAAGACTTTGAGAGAGGTGTTAGTGGGCTGACTGTGAAGACTCTGAGAGAGGTGTTAGTGGGCTGACTGTGAAGACTCTGAGAGAGGTGTTAGTGGGCTGACTGTGAAGGCTCAGAGAGGTGTTAGTGGGCTGACTGTGAAGACTGAGAGAGGTGTTAGTGGGCTGACTGTGAAGACTCTGAGAGAGGTGTTAGTGGGCTGACTGTGAAGACTCTGGGAGAGGTGTTAGTGGGCTGACTGTGAAGACTCTGAGAGAGGTGTTAGTGGGCTGACTGTGAAGACTGAGAGAGGTGTTTAGTGGGCTGACTGTGAAGGCTCTGAGAGAGGTGTTAGTGGGCTGACTGTGAAGGCTCTGAGAGAGGTGTTAGTGGGCTGACTGTGAAGACTCTGAGAGAGGTGTTAGTGGGCTGACTGTGAAGACTCTGAGAGAGGTGTTAGTGGGCTGACTGTGAAGGCTCAGAGAGGTGTTAGTGGGCTGACTGTGAAGACTGAGAGAGGTGTTAGTGGGCTGACTGTGAAGGCTCAGAGAGGTGTTAGTGGGCTGACTGTGAAGACTGAGAGAGGTGTTAGTGGGCTGACTGTGAAGACTCTGAGAGAGGTGTTAGTGGGCTGACTGTGAAGACTCTGGGAGAGGTGTTAGTGGGCTGACTGTGAAGACTCTGAGAGAGGTGTTAGTGGGCTGACTGTGAAGACTGAGAGGTGTTTAGTGGGCTGACTGTGAAGGCTCTGAGAGAGGTGTTAGTGGGCTGACTGTGAAGGCTCTGAGAGAGGTGTTAGTGGGCTGACTGTGAAGACTCTGAGAGAGGTGTTATTGGGCTGACTGTGAAGACTCAGAGAGGTGTTAGTGGTCAGGGCGTGACATTTGTTGATCCATCCTCAGTTTTAACTGTTTTAAAGTCACCATTGGTCTCATAGTGAAATCCCTAAGCGGTTTCCTTCCTCCCTGGCAACTGAGTTAGGAAGGACGCCTGTATCTTTGTAGTGACTGGGTGTATTGATACACCATCCGAAGTGTAATGAATAACGTCACCATGATCAAAGGGATGTTCAATGTCTGCTCTTTATTTTAC
The DNA here is from genome assembly GCF_013265735.2 of Oncorhynchus mykiss. Classification (NCBI taxonomy): domain Eukaryota; kingdom Metazoa; phylum Chordata; class Actinopteri; order Salmoniformes; family Salmonidae; genus Oncorhynchus; species Oncorhynchus mykiss. Next base: position 46,467,457 of record NC_048593.1, read on the forward strand.
CCATCTACCAATAGATGCTCTTTGTGAGCCATTGGAAAACCTCCCTGGTCTTTGTGGTTGAATCTGTGTTTGAAATTCACTGCTTGACTGAGGGACCTTACAGATAATTGTATATGTGGGGTACAGAGATGAGGTAGTCATTCAGAAATCATGTTAAACATTATTATTACACACAGAGTGACTCCATGCAACGTATTATGTGACTTGTTAAGAAAATGTTTACTCATTAACTTATTTAGATTTGCCATAACAAAGGGTTTGAATACATATTAACTCAAGACATTTCAGCTTTACGTTTTTTTAAATTAATTTGTAAATAAAACAAATAAAAACATAATTCCACTTTGACATTATGGGGTATTGTGTGTAGAGGCCAGTGACACAACATCTCAATGTAATCCATGTTAAATTCATTATGGGGTATGTAATCCATGTTAAATTCATTATGGGGTATGTAATCCATGTTAAATTCATTATGGGGTATTTAATCCATGTTAAATTCGTTATGGGGTATTTAATCCATGTTAAATTCATTATGGGGTATTGTGTGTAGAGGCCAGTGACACAACATCTCAATGTAATCCATGTTAAATTCATTATGGGGTATGTAATCCATGTTAAATTCATTATGGGGTATGTAATCCATGTTAAATTCATTATGGGGTATGTAATCCATGTTAAATTCATTATGGGGTATTTAATCCATGTTAAATTCATTATGGGGTATTTAATCCATGTTAAATTCGTTATGGGGTATTTAATCCATGTTAAATTCATTATGGGGTATTGTGTGTAGAGGCCAGTGACACAACATCTCAATGTAATCCATGTTAAATTCATTATGGGGTATGTAATCCATGTTAAATTCATTATGGGGTATGTAATCCATGTTAAATTCATTATGGGGTATTTAATCCATGTTAAATTCATTATGGGGTATTTAATCCATGTTAAATTCGTTATGGGGTATTTAATCCATGTTAAATTCGTTATGGGGTATTTAATCCATGTTAAATTCGTTATGGGGTATTTAATCCATGTTAAATTAATTATGGGGTATTTAATCCATGTTAAATTAATTATGGGGTATTTAATCCATGTTAAATTTCATTATGGGTTATTTAATCCATGTTAAATTCATTATGGGGTATGTAATCCATTTTGAATTCAGGCTGTAACACAACAACATGCGGAAGAAGTCCAGGGGTATGAATACTTTCTGAAGGCCACTGTAATTTAGCTACATTAGCCAACTAGCTTTTGGTGGAATAATTCATAATTGTTTGTGCTGCGCTGGTTAGCTGGTTAGCTGGTTAGCTGGTTAGCTGGTTAGCTGGTTAGCAGCATCCCTTTAGTTTCTGTTAAGTATAGTGGGATGTCAAATGGATTGTCTCATCAAAAAATGTCCACATTATTTACAGATTTATGTATTAGCGTTGACTAATTCAGAATGCCCGTACAAAACAATATTGACTAATTCAGAATGCCCGTACAAAACAATATTGACTAATTCAGACTGCCCTTACAAAACAATATTGACTAATTCAGACTGCCCCTACAAAACAATATTGACTAATTCAGAATGCCCGTACAAAACAATAGTGACTAATTCAGACTGCCCTTACAAAACAATATTGACTAATTCAGACTGCCCGTACAAAACAATATTGACTAATTCAGACTGCCCCTACAAAACAATATTGACTAATTCAGACTGCCCCTACAAAACAATATTGACTAATTCAGACTGCCCCTACAAAACAATATTGACTAATTCAGACTGAACTTACAAAACAATATTGACTAATTCAGAATGCCCTTACAAAACAATATTGACTAATTCAGACTGCCCCTACAAAACAATATTGACTAATTCAGACTGCCCCTACAAAACAATATTGACTAATTCAGACTGCCCCTACAAAACAATATTGACTAATTCAGACTGCCCCTACAAAACAATATTGACTAATTCAGACTGCCCTTACAAAACAATATTGACTAATTCAGACTGCCCTTACAAAACAATATTGACTAATTCAGACTGCCCTTACAAAACAATATTGACTAATTCAGACTGCCCCTACAAAACAATATTGACTAATTCAGACTGCCCCTACAAAACAATATTGACTAATTCAGACTGCCTTTACAAAACAATATTGCAGCGAGAGTGCAGTATAACTACAGTATTCTGCAATTACTGTGTCCAAAATATTCCACTCAACTGCAGTTACTGCATGTTTATTTTTGAAAGGGTGTTTTAGGCATAAACAACAGAGTCCTAAAGATCTGTCAACGCTGTGTTACATTACTAGAGATCTGTCAACGCTGTGTTACATTACTAGGGATCTGTCAACGCTGTGTTACATTACTAGAGATCTGTCAACGCTGTGTTACATTACTAGAGATCTGTCAACGCTGTGTTACATTACTAGAGATCTGTCAACGCTGTGTTACATTACTAGAGATCTGTCAACGCTGTGTTACATTACTAGTGATCTGTCAACGCTGTGTTACATTACTAGTGATCTGTCAACGCTGTGTTACATTACTAGAGATCTGTCAACGCTGTGTTACATTACTAGAGATCTGTCAACGCTTTGTTACATTACTAGAGATCTGTCAACGCTGTGTTACATTACTAGAGATCTGTCAACGCTGTGTTACATTACTAGAGATATGTCAACGCTGTGTTACATTACTAGAGATCTGTCAACGCTGTGTTACATTACTAGAGATCTGTCAACACTGTGTTACATTACTAGGGATCTGTCAACGCTGTGTTACATTACTAGAGATCTGTCAACACTGTGTTACATTACTAGAGATCTGTCAACGCTGTGTTACATTACTAGTGATCTCTCAACGCTGTGTTACATTACGAGATCTGTCAACGCTGTGTTACATTACTAGTGATCTCTCAACGCTGTGTTACATTACGAGATCTGTCAACGCTGTGTTACATTACTAGGGATCTGTCAACGCTGTGTTACATTAATAGGGATCTGTCAACGCTGTGTTACATTACTAGAGATCTGTCAACGCTGTGTTACATTACTAGAGATCTGTCAACGCTGTGTTACATTACTAGTGATCTGTCAACGCTGTGTTACATTACGAGATCTGTCAACGCTGTGTTACATTACTAGGGATCTGTCAACACTGTTACATTACTAGTGATCTGTCAACACTGTGTTACATTACTAGAGATCGGTCAACGCTGTGTTACATTACTAGGGATCTGTCAACGCTGTGTTACATTACTAGAGATCTGTCAACGCTGTGTTACATTACTAGTGATCTGTCAACGCTGTGTTACTTTACTAGAGATCTGTCAACGCTGTGTTACATTACTAGAGATCTGTCAACGCTGTGTTACATTACTAGGGATCTGTCAGCGCTGTGTTACATTACTAGAGATCTGTCAACGCTGTGTCACTAGAGATCCACCGCCTCTCGCTCCACCTCTTGCTCCTCCTATCGTCTTTCACCGCACCAAGAATATAGTCCCAGTATTTGTTTTAATAAACAAAATACGGACTCTTTTTCCTTGCGTTTCTTTCTGACCCTCAGAGAGACCCCAACCAGTTTAGACAGGAGTCTTTCACAAACCAAAAGCCTGGAAACCAAAAGACTCTCTCTCTCTCTCTCTCTCTCTCTCTGTCTCTCTCTCTCCCTCTCTCTCTCTCTCTCCCTCTCTCTCTGTCTCTCTCTGTCTCTCTCTTTCTCTCTCTGTCTCTCTCTGTCTCTCTCTGTCTCTCTCTGTCTCTCTCTTTCTCTCTCTCTCTCTCTCTCTCTCTCTCTCTCTCTCTCTCTCTCTCTCTCTCTCTCTCTCTGTCTCTCTGTCTCTGTCTCTGTCTCTCTCTCTCTGTCTCTCTGTCTCTCTCTCTCTCTCTCTCTCTCTCTCTCTCTCTCTCTCTCTCTCTCTCTCTCTCTCTCTCTCTCTCTCTCTCTCTCTCTCTCTCTCTCTCTCTCTCTCTCTCTCTCTCTCTCTCTCTCTCTCTCTAGCTCCCTAACATGTTTGGTAATCTGCGTTCTACATTCATTGCTCTGATGATCGGCTCCTATGCCTCCTCTGCTGTCACCTTCCCTGGAGTCAAGGTAACACACACAGGCACGTTTACACACACACACACGCACCAAAAGTATCTGAAACATCTTTAAGAAACTGTAATGTAGTCGATCATCTTTGTTGTTGATGTTTCCTAGGTGATCTATGACCTTGGTGTGACCTTCATCACCATCATGGTTGTCTGGGCAGCATGTTCCGGCCTCGTCTTCTTCAACTGCTTCTTCAACTGGCCCCTGGAACCCTTCCCTGGCCCCGAGGACATGGACTCCAGGTGCACACCGCACACATCTAGTTTCCGCCAGGTTAAAGGTCATAGGTTAAGCTCCAGGTCAGATCAGGAATGTTTAACTGTACAGACAACCAGCTGTATTACTGTGTTACATGAAGCCCTCTCTGTTACATGAACCCCACTCTGTTACTGTGTTACATGAACCCCTCTCTGTTACTGTGTTACGTGAACCCCTCCATCTCTCTCTCTCTCACCACCTCCCCTTCATCCTTTCTCCCTCCCCTCTCCCTGTCCCCCTCTTCCTCCCTAGTGTGAAGGTAAAGTTCAGTTGGCTGGGTTTTGACCACAAGATCACAGGGAAGCAGTTCTACCATCAGGTGACCAAGGTGGGGAAGCGTCTGAGTGTGGGCAACAGTCCGAAGCAGAGAGAGCTGGCCACTAAGGAAGGACACAGACTCTGTCTCTCAACCATGGACCTGGAGGTCAGCAGAAAACCCAAGGAGGAATGTAAGGACACAACGTTCAGACAACATTCACTAAAGATTCATACAACATTACACAATGTTCTGACAACTCAACAAACTTCATTCAACTTCCTGTCAACATAACGCAGCACAAAGTACCTACAATATAACACAGTATACATACAGCACATTAAAAAGAAGAAAATATGCTCACCCCAATTATCACCTGTGTAACTATTGACATAAGCTCAGAACCACTTGTGTTTCAAACATGGTCCCGTTTAATCGATTATTGTGCTGATCGATGGACAGGTCATTACCTCTGTCAAAATAACATTCAAGTTAGATGGCGACGCAAAAATAATACACGTTTACAATAGGCCTATATAAAAAATATAAAAAAAACTAAGCGGAATTAAAATGTATTTAATTGTCTTTATTTTTTACCCAAAATAATTTGTACTGTCAAATTGGAAGACAAATTCTAACATTTGAAGATAAATAAATATACTGTATGTATAAATATACATACAGTGGGGCAAAAAAGTATTTAGTCAGCCACCAATTGTGCAAGTTCTCCCACTTAAAAAGATGAGAGAGGCCTGTAATTTTCATCATAGGTACACTTCAACTATGACAGACAAAATGAGAGAAAAAAATCCAGAAAATCACATTGTAGGATTTTTAATGATTTTATTTGCAAATTATGGTGGAAAATAAGTATTTGGTCAATAACAAAAGTTTATCTCAATACTTTGTTATATACCCTTTGTTGGCAATGACAGAGGTCAAACGTTTTCTGTAAGTCTTCACAAGGTTTTCACACACTGTTGCTGGTATTTTGGCCCATTCCTCCATGCACATCTCATCTAGAGCAGTGATGTTTTGGGGCTGTTGCTGGGCAACACAGACTTTCAACTCCCTCCAAATATTTTCTATGGGGTTGAGATCTGGAGACTGGCTAGGCCACTCCAGGACCTTGAAATGCTTCTTACGAAGCCACTCCTTCGTTGCCCGGGCAGTGTGTTTGGGATCATTGTCATGCTGAAAGACCCAGCCACTTTTCATCTTCAATGCCCTTGCTGATGGAAGGAGGTTTTCACTCAAAATCTCACGATACATGGCCCCATTCATTCTTTCCTTAACACGGATCAGGCATCCTGGTCCCTTTGCAGAAAAACAGCCACAAAGCATGATGTTTCCACCCCCATGCTTCACAGTAGGTATGGTGTTCTTTGGATGCAACTCAGCATTCTTTGTCATCCAAACACGACGAGTTGAGTTTTTACCAAAAAGTTATATTTTGGTTTCATATGACATTCTCCCAATCTTCTTCTGGATCATCCAAATGCTCTCTAGCAAACTTCAGACGGGCCTGGACATGTACTGGCTTAGCAGGGGGACACGTCTGGCACTGCAGGATTTGAGTCCCTGGCGGCGTAGTGTGTTACTGATGGTAGGCTTTGTTACTTTGGTCCCAGCTCTCTGCAGGTCATTCACTAGGTCCCCCTGTGTGGTTCTGGGATTTTTGCTCGCCGTTCTTGTGATCATTTTGACCCCACGGGGTGAGATCTTGCGTGGAGCCCCAGATTGAGGGAGATTATCAGTGGTCTTATGTCTTCCATTTCCTAATAATTGCTCCCACAGTTGATTTCTTCAAACCAAGCTGCTTACCTATTGCAGATTCAGTCTTCCCAGCCTGGTGCAGGTCTACAATTTTGTTTCTGGTGTCCTTTGACAGCTCTTTGGTCTTGGCCATAGTGGAGTTTGGTGTGTGACTGTTTGAGGTTGTGGACAGGTGTCTTTTATACTGATAACAAGTTCAAACAGGTGCCATTAATACAGGTAACGAGTGGAGGACAGAGGAGCCTCTTAAAGAAGAAGTTACAGGTCTGTGAGAGCCAGAAATCTTGCTTGTTTGTAGGTGACCAAATACTTATTTTCCACCATAATTTGCAAGTAAATTCATTAAAAATCCTACAATGTAATTTTTTGGATTTTTTTTCTCATTTTGTCTGTCATAGTTGAAGTGTACCTATGATGAACATTACAGGCCTCTCTCATCTTTTTAAGTGGGAGAACTTGCACAATTGGTGGCTGACTAAATACTTAGTCATTGCTTAAGTATTCAGCCCCTTGGTTGAGGGAAGCCTAAATTAGTTCTGGTGTTCTTATTTGTGCTCTCATTACATACAGGCCCACCATTTACACAGATTACTTCAGCCATGTGAAAAACATTCCATAGCAAAATATAGCTTTTGGAATCACCTCTTCCCCCCCCTTTTTCTCTGTCCTTCCGAACCCTTTCTCTCTTGCAGCCCAGTCGTTCATGCAGAGCATCAGCAGCCCTCTCTTCATCCTCTCTCTGGTCACCATGTCCATCACTCGATTCCGTCTCATCTTCTACATGGGAGCCATGAACAACATCCTGGAGGCCCTCAGCGATGGAGACCTCAACACTGGTGGGTACTGCTGCTAGGGCTGGGTGAGCCATGAACAACATCCTGGAGACCTCAACACTGGTGGGTACTGCTGCTAGGGCTGGGTGAGCCATGAACAACATCCTGGAGACCTCAACACTGGTGGGTACTGCTGCTAGGGCTGGGTGAGCCATGAACAACATCCTGGAGACCTCAACATTGGTGGGTACTGCTGCTAGGGCTGGGTGAGCCATGAACAACATCCTGGAGACCTCAACATTGGTGGGTACTGCTGCTAGGGCTGGGTGAGCCATGAACAACAACCTGGAGACCTCAACATTGGTGGGTACTGCTGCTAGGGCTGGGTGAGCCATGAACAACATCCTGGAGACCTCAACATTGGTGGGTACTGCTGCTAGGGCTGGGTGAGCCATGAACAACAACCTGGAGACCTCAACACTGGTGGGTACTGCTGCTAGGGCTGGGTGAGCCATGAACAACATCCTGGAGACCTCAACATTGGTGGGTACTGCTGCTAGGGCTGGGTGAGCCATGAACAACAACCTGGAGACCTCAGCACTGGTGGGTACTGCTGCTAGGGCTGGGTGAGCCATGAACAACAACCTGGAGACCTCAACACTGGTGGGTACTGCTGCTAGGGCTGGGTGAGCCATGAACAACAACCTGGAGACCTCAACACTGGTGGGTACTGCTGCTAGGGCTGGGTGAGCCACGAACAACATCCTGGAGACCTCAACACTGGTGGGTACTGCTGCTAGGGCTGGGTGAGCCATGAACAACATCCTGGAGACCTCAACACTGGTGGGTACTGCTGCTAGGGCTGGGTGAGCCATGAACAACAACCTGGAGACCTCAACACTGGTGGGTACTGCTGCTAGGGCTGGGTGAGCCACGAACAACAACCTGGAGGCCCTCAGCGATGGAGACCTCAACACTGGTGGGCACTGCTGCTAGGGCTGGGTGAGCCACGAACAACAACCTGGAGGCCCTCAGCGATGGAGACCTCAACACTGGTGGGCACTGCTGCTAGGGCTGGGTGAGCCATGAACAACAACCTGGAGGCCCCAACACTGGTGCGTACCGCTGCTAGGGCTGGGTGAGCCACGAACAACAACCTGGAGACCTCAACACTGGTGGGTACTGCTGCTAGGGCTGGGTGAGCCATGAACAACAACCTGGAGGCCTCAACACTGGTGGGTACTGCTGCTAGGGCTGGGTGAGCCACGAACAACATCCTGGAGACCTCAACACTGGTGGGTACTGCTGCTAGGGCTGGGTGAGCCACGAACAACAACCTGTGTGGATGTCACGGTTGGAGTCAATTCCTACTTCAATTCTTAACTACAAAACCTCATTTAATATTTTTCCTCAACAGTTCAACAACAATTAAATTCCATCTCAAATTCCAAATCTCAGTCAATTCCAAACCACAATTCCTAATGTAATATTCTGCCATAACAATCACATAATTAAGTTTCCTCTCTAGACAAATTCCCTGAATGTTACTTCCTGTCACTTCTTTCAACTCAAGCCAACTACTGCCACTCACGGCAGATTTCCAAATGCCAACTTTACCTTTTAACGAACTAAATATCTAAAACACCTTTGCTACACATTTTTTTTTAAATATTCAAACAAAACTCTCTTTATGTAACATTTACACATCAATTTTCTTAAATATATATTTTATTAAATAAGATTCATAATAACAATTAGAGGACGCTGCAAACTGTGTTCATATGAACAACATTCCTAGCAGCAAGCTAATGTGTGTTTCCCTCCCGGAGACTCAGTACCACATTGACTCAGTACCGGTACCACATTGACTCAGTACCGGTACCTCCTGTATGTAGCCTCCACATTGACTCAGTACCGGTACCACATTGACTCAGTACCGGTACCACATTGACTCAGTACCGGTACCACATTGACTCAGTACCGGTAACACATTGACTCAGTACCGGTACCTCCTGTATGTAGCCTCCACATTGACTCAGTACCGGTACCACATTGACTCAGTACCGGCACCACATTGACTCAGTACCGGTACCACATTGACTCAGTACCGGTACCACATTGACTCAGTACCGGTACCACATTGACTCAGTACCGGTATGTAGCCTCCACATTGACTCAGTACCGGTACCACATTGACTCAGTACCGGTACCTCCTGTATGTAGCCTCCACATTGACTCAGTACCGGTACCACATTGACTCAGTACCGGTACCACATTGACTCAGTACCGGTACCACATTGACTCAGTACCGGTACCACATTGACTCAGTACCGGTAACACATTGACTCAGTACCGGTACCTCCTGTATGTAGCCTCCACATTGACTCAGTACCGGTACCACATTGACTCAGTACCGGTACCACATTGACTCAGTACCGGTACCACATTGACTCAGTACCGGTAACACATTGACTCAGTACCGGTACCACATTGACTGTAGCCTCGTTACTCATTTTTTACTTTATATAGTACGTTTTTTCTTAAGACCAGCAATGCAGTTTTAAGAAAATAAAGTTAAGGGCTTGTAAGTAAGCATTTCAGAGTACAGTCTACACCTGTTGTATTAAGCTTTTCACAGTACAGTCTACACCTGTTGTATTAAGCATTTCACAGTACAGTCTACACCTGTTGTATTAAGCATTTCACAGTACAGTCTACACCTGTTTGTATTAAGCATTTCACAGTACAGTCTACACCTGTTTGTATTAAGCATTTCACAGTACAGTCTACACCTGTTTGTATTAAGCATTTCACAGTACAGTCTACACCTGTGTGTATTAAGCTTTTCACAGTACAGTCTACACCTGTTTGTATTAAGCATTTCACAGTACAGTCTACACCTGTTTGTATTAAGCATTTCACAGTACAGTCTACACCTGTTTGTATTAAGCATTTCACAGTACAGTCTACACCTGTGTGTATTAAGCATTTCACAGTACAGTCTACACCTGTTTGTATTAAGCATTTCACAGTACAGTCTACACCTGTTTGTATTAAGCATTTCACAGTACAGTCTACACCTGTTGTATTAAGCATTTCACAGTAAGGAAAATAAAGTTAAGGGCTTAAGGGCTTGTAAGTAACATTTCACAGTCTACACCTGTTGTATTTGGCGCATGTGACAAATAACATTTGATTTTGATTTGACCAAAAGTATGTGGACACCTGTTGGTCGAACATCTCATTCCAAAATCATGGGATTAATATGGAGTTGGTCCCTCCTTTGCTGCTATAACAGCCTCCTCCACTCTTCTGGGAAGACTTTCCACTAGATGTTGGAACATCGCTGCTATAACAGCATCCTCTCTTCTAGGAAGGCTTTCCACTAGATGTTGGAACATTGCTGCTGGGACTTGCTTCCATTCAGCCACAAGAGCATTAGTGAGGTCGGGCACTGATGTTGGGGGTGATTAGGCCTGGCTTGCAGTCGGCGTTCCAATTCATCCCAAAGGTGTTCGATGGGGTTGAGGTCAGGGCTCTGTGCAGGCCAGTCAAGATCTTCCACACCGACCTCGTCATACCATTTCTGTATGGACCTCGCTTTGTGCACGGGGGCATTGTCATGCTGAAACAGGAAAGGGCCTTCCCAAACTGTTGCCACAAAGTAGTAAGCACAGAATCGTCTAGAATGTCATTGTATGCTGTAGCATTGCCAAACAGCCCCAGACCATTCTTCCTCCTCCACCAAACTTTACAGTTGGCACTATGCATTGGGGCAGGTAGCGTTCTCCTGGCATTCACCAAACCCAGATTCGTCCATCGGACTGTCAAATGGTGAGGCGTGATCCTTCACTCCAGAGAGCTCTTTTCTACTGCTTCAGAGTCCAATGTCGGCGGGCTTCACACCTCTCCTGCCAACGCTTGGCACTGCACATGCTGATCTTAGGCTTGTGTGCGGCTGCTCGACCATGGTAAGCCATTTCACGAAGACTCCCGATGAACAGTTCTTGTGCTGACGTTGCTTCCATAGGCAGTTTGGAACCCGGTAGTGAGTTTTGCAACTGAGGACAGACAATTTTTACTCACTACGCACTTCAGCACTCGGCTGTCCTGTTCTGTGAGCTTGTGTGGCCTACCACTTCGTGGCTGAGCCGTTGTTACTCCTAGACATTTCCACTTTACAATAACAGCACTTACAGTTGACAGGGGGCAGCTCTAGCAGGGCAGAAATTTGACTAACTGACTTGTTGGAAAGGTGGCATCCTGTGATGGTGCCATGTTGAAAGTCACTAAATTATATACACCTGTCAGCAACGGGTGTGGCACGAATCCACTAAGTTGAAGGGTGTCTATATACCATGTCTGTCCTAATGAAACAATAACACTAAAGGTAGACTCTCTAATAATGTTTATTAATTATTAACTAATTCAGGAGTTACATTATTATTACATTACATTATTTTAACACTTTCGTAAGGCACTGTAAATGAACACTCAGTGGTGTAAGAACCAGTGTTACTAAGCAGAGGTGAGTGTGATTTGTGTCATTTGTACTCTGGGTAGAGTAAAACACTGACTCAAAACCACGCCCATCATTATCATATTTCCCAGCATGCTCTATGGCAGGTTCCTTTTTTTCAGAAATCTTTATTTCAATATCTGTGTTGATTGGGTGATTTTTGCAAAGATAATTAGCATACAATTTTTGTCTATTCTAATCTAATCTGTGGTTCGCTGGATTTACTGAGATGGTTGTTCCAGTTTAAATGGTTCCAATAGCCGACAAGGTAAAACATCTGATGTGCACTTCACCCTAATGTCCTCCAGGGGCGCTGTACTTACTACGGCTCTTTAAAACAACACCTTTCACGTTGTGTGTATAAGACATGTATTTTTCCAAGGCTGGATGTAAGCCACACAATATGTTGTATTCTGTAGCTCAGTTGGTAGCTCGTGGCTCTTACAACTCTAAGATAGTGGGTTTGATTCCCAATACCACCCTTGTGTAAAATACATGTTTGACTGTAAGTGTCTTTGGATGGAAACATCAGATGAGGCAATACAGAATAAGACTGGTTAAGGACACCGATCTGTCATTTGGTTGAACAATCCCTTTATTTGGACCAGAACAACCTAACCTTAAAACGTTACAAAAATAATGCATATCCATTAATGTATCGAGTTTAAATTATTTGATTGGTTTAAAACACAGTTTGCATTCAAATTCAAGGCCAAATGCTTTACATCCAGTGAGGAATTTGCACAATTATAATGAAATGTAAAGTTTAAAATTCCATTCCAATTCTGTTTTTATTTTCAATTCCAGATAGTGTAAATTCTAACTCAATTCCAATTCAGACAGTGTAAATTCTAACTCAATTCCAAATCAGACAGTGTGATACACAGACATTTTTAGAAGATTGCTGCAATTCCAAGTAAATTCTCCACTTCCTGCTTGAATTACAGAATTGAATTTGGAATTTGAAAGACATCTCTCTCCTTTCTTTCTTTCTTTCTTTCTCTCTCTCTCTCGTCTTCTCTCTCTTTCTCTCTCTCTTTCTCTCTCTTAGTAGAGACTGAACATTTAACCCTAATTACTGTCTGGGTAGTAGAGACTGAGCTAACCCAGTCCAGTCCTTGGACTGTCCCTGAGCTAACTCAGTCCAGTCCTTGGGCTGTCCCTGAGCTAACCCAGTCCAGTCCTTGGGCTGTCCCTGAGCTAACTCAGTCCAGTCCTTGGACTGTCCCTGAGCTAACCCAGTCCAGTCCTTGGGCTGTCCCTGAGCTAACCCAGTCCAGTCCTTGGGCAGTCCCTGAGCTAACTCAGTCCAGTCCTTGGACTGTCCCTGAGCTAACCCAGTCCAGTCCTTGGGCTGTCCCTGAGCTAACTCAGTCCAGTCCTTGGACTGTCCCTGAGCTAACCCAGTCCAGTCCTTGGACTGTCCCTGAGCTAACCCAGTCCAGTCCTTGGGCTGTCCCTGAGCTAACCCAGTCCAGTCCTTGGACTGTCCCTGCCATGAGCTAACCCAGTCCAGTCCTTGGACTGTCCCTGCCCTGAGCTAACCCAGTCCAGTCCTTGGACTGTCCCTGCACTGAGCTAACCCAGTCCAGTCCTTGGACTGTCCCTGAGCTAACCCAGTACAGTCAAATCAAAAAAAAATTGTCACATACACATGGTTAGCAGATGTTAATGCGAGTGTAGCGAAATGCTTGTGCTTCTAGTTTCGACAATGCAGTAATAACCAACGAGTAATCTAACTAACAATTCCAAAACTACTACCTTATAAGTGTAAAGGGATAAAGAATATGTACATAAAGATATATGAATGAGTGATGGTACAGAACGGCATAGGCAAGATGCAGTAGATGGTATCGAGTACAGTATATACAGTCCTTGGGCTGTCCCTGCTCTGAGCTAACCCAGTCCAGTCCTTGGGCTTTCCCTGAGCTAACCCAGTCCAGTCCTTGGACTGTCCCTGAGCTAACCCAGTCCAGTCCTTGGACTGTCCCTGCACTGAGCTAACCCAGTCCAGTCAAATCAAATCAAATTTATTTATATAGCCCTTCGTACATCAGCTGATATCTCAAAGTGCTGTACATAAACCCAGCCTAAAACCCCAAACAGCAAGCAATGCAGGTGTAGAAGCACGGTGGCTAGGAAAAACTCCCTAGAAAGGCCAAAACCTAGGAAGAAACCTAGAGAGGAACCAGGCTATGTGGGGTGGCCAGTCCTCTTCTGGCTGTGCCGGGTGGAGATTATAACAGAACATGGCCAAGATGTTCAAATGTTCATAAATGACCAGCATGGTCGAATAATAATAAGGCAGAACAGTTGAAACTGGAGCAGCAGCACAGCCAGGTGGACTGGGGACAGCAAGGAGTCATCATGTCAGGTAGTCCTGGGGCATGGTCCTAGGGCTCAGGTCCTCCGAGAGAGAGAAAGAGAGAAGGAGAGAATTAGAGAACGCACACTTAGATTCACACAGGACACCGAATAGGACAGGAGAAGTACTCCAGATATAACAAACTGACCCTAGCCCCCCGACACATAAACTACTGCAGCATAAATACTGGAGGCTGAGACAGGAGGGGTCAGGAGACACTGTGGCCCCATCCGAGGACACCCCCGGACAGGGCCAAACAGGAAGGATATAACCCCACCCACTTTGCCAAAGCACAGCCCCCACAACACTAGAGGGATATCTTCAACCACCAACTTACCATCCTGAGACAAGGCTGAGTATAGCCCACAAAGACCTCCGCCACGGCACAACCCAAGGGGGGGGGGGGGGGCGCCAACCCAGACAGGATGACCACATCAGTGACTCAGCCCACTCAGGTGACGCACCCCCTCCAGGGACGGCATGAGAGAGCCCCAGTAAAGCCAGCGGTTTTACTGGGCCAGCAGTCAGCAGTCCTTGGACTGTCCCTGCTCTGAGCTAACCCAGTCCAGTCCTTGGACTGTCCCTGCCCTGAGCTAACCCAGTCTAGTCCTTGGACTGTCCCTGCCCTGAGCTAACCCAGTCTAGTCCTTGGACTGTCCCTGCCCTGAGCTAACCCAGTCCAATCCTTGGACTGTCCCTGCCCTGAGCTAACCCAGTCCAGCTAACTGAATATTAAACAACCGCTGTGTATTATTAACATGGACAAGTTATTTATTACACTGTCTAATAACTCTCTCTGCTTATTCTTCTGTACTCCCCACACCTTCCCTCCTCCCTCCTCCTCCACACCTTCCCTCCTCCTTCTCTCCCTTCCTCCCTCCTCCCTCCTCCTCCACACCATCTCTCCTCCCTCCTCCTCTACACCTTCCCTCCTCCCTCCTCCTCTACACCTTCCCTCCTCCCTCCTCTACACCTTCCCTCCTCCCTCCTCCACACCTTCCCTCCTCCCTCCCTCCTCCACACCTTCCTTCCTCCACCCCTTCCCTCCTCCTCCACCCCTTCCCTCCTCCTCCACACCTTCCCTCCTCCTCCACACCTTCCCTCCCTCCTCCACCCCTTCCCTCCCTCCTCCACACCTTCCCTTCCTCCTCCACCCCTTCCCTCCCTCCTCCACCCCTTCCCTCCTCCCTCCCTCGTCCACACCTTCCCTCCTCCTCCCTTCCTCACTCCTCCTTCCTTATCCCTTCCCTCCCTCCCTCACTCCTCCACACCTTCCCCCCTCCCTCCCTCCTCCTCCACCCCTTCCCTCCTCCCTCCTTCCTCCTCCTCCCTCATTTCCTTCCTCCCTCCCTCCCTCCTTCTCCCTTCCCTCCCACCTCCCTCCCTCCTCCACACCTCCCATCTCTCCTCCTCCATCCCTCCCATCTCCCCTGCTCCATCCTTCCCTCCCCCTCCTCTCTCTCTACCCCTCCTTCACCCCTCCCCCTCCTCCCTCTGCCCTCCGCTCCAATCTCCTCCTCCATCCTCCCCCCTCCCCTCTCCTCCTCCCTATACAGTCAGTCTGTACTCCTCTATCTTCGGCATTCTGCAGCTACTGTGTCTGATGACGACTCCTGTGATTGGTCAGATTATGGACTGGAAGTTGAAGGACTGTGAAGATGGAAAGGAGGAGAAGGAACCAGCCAGCAAGTAAGACACTGTCATCTATACCCTAACCCCTACACCCCTACACACTAGTCCATAGCCCCGAGCCCCTACCTCCCTACGGCTAGCCCCTAGCAAATAAACACTAATTCCTGGCCCCTCTACTCAAGCCTCTACACCCTAGCCAAGTCAAGTCACTAGCAAGTAGCCCTTACCTTCTATAGTTACGGGTTAGCTCCTAGGGGTTAGGGGCTAGGGGTTAGTTCCTAGGGGCTAGGGGTTAGTTCCTAGTGGTTAGTTCCTAGGGGTTAGTTCCTAGGGGCTAGGGATTAGTTCCTAGGGGTTAGGGGTTTGTTCCTAGGGGTTCGTTCCTAGTGGTTAGTGCCTAGAGGTTAGTGCCAAGGGGTTAGTGCCAAGGGGTTAGTGCCAAGGGGTTAGTGCCTAGGGGTTAGTTCCTAGGGGCTAGGGCTTAGTTCCTAGGGGTTAGTTCCTAGGGGCTAGGGGTTAGTTCCTAGAGGCTAGGGGTTAGTTCCTAGAGGCTAGGGGTTAGTTGCTAGGGGCTAGGGGTTAGTTCCTAGGGGTTATGTGCTTCGGGGTTAAGGGTTGATTTGCACAGACTTTGCTGATAACTACTTTGTTTAAGTAAAATGTACTGACTATGACTGAGATATGTGGTTGTCCCACCTGGCTATCTGAAGATGAATGTACTGACTATGACTGGTCCACCTAGCTATCTGGAGATGAATGTCCTGACTATGACTGGTCCACCTAGCTATCTGAAGATGAATGTACTGACTATGACTGGTCCACCTAGCTATCTGGAGATGAATGTACTGACTATGACTGGTCCACCTAGCTATCTGGAGATGAATGTCCTGACTATGACTGGTCCACCTAGCTATCTGGAGATGAATGTCCTGACTATGACTGGTCCACCTAGCTATCTGGAGATGAATGCACTAATGGAAGTTGTTCTGGATAAGAGATCTGCTAAATGTTGGGAATAGGTTCTGACTTCCTCTAGTTTCCCCTCTCATATACCCTCCCTCTCCCCCCCAGGGATCAGCCCAAGCGCAGAGACAGACAGATCCAGAAGGTGACCAATGCCATGCGAGCATTCATCCTGACCAACGTCCTATTGGTGGGATTTGGCATCACCTGCCTGGTGCCCAACCTCCCTCTGCAGGTGAGTGCTCCGTCCAACTGTCACTCAAACTACGCCCGCCTCCTCACCACCTTTTGGCCAATGAGCAGCAGTTTTCCAGGACCAGTGTCAGTGACAGCTGATATAGGAATGAAAAGAGAGCAGTGCTCTGTCTCCTCCTATAGGCTTTACAGTGGAACTACAGCTAGACATGGCCTGTTCTCCCTGTAGTGGGCAATATCAGCTTCTAGACAATACATCCCAGGGCTCTCCAACCCTGTTCCTGGAGATCTACTCTCCTGTAGGTTTTAACTCCAACCCTGTTCCTGGAGATCTACTCTCCTGTAGGTTTTAACTCCAACCCTGTTCCTGGAGATCTACTCTCCTGTAGGTTTTAACTCCAACCCTGTTCCTGGAGATCTACTCTCCTGTAGGTTTTAACTCCAACCCTGTTCCTGGAGATCTACTCTCCTGTAGGTTTTAACTCCAACCCTGTTCCTGGAGATCTACTCTCCTGTAGGGTTTAACTCCAACCCTGTTCCTGGAGATCTACTCTCCTGTAGGTTTTAACTCCAACCCTGTTCCTGGAGATCTACTCTCCTGTAGGGTTTAACTCCAACCCTGTTCCTGGAGATCTACTCTCCTGTAGGTTTTAACTCCAACCCTGTTCCTGGAGATCTACTCTCCTGTAGGTTTTAACTCCAACCCTGTTCCTGGAGATCTACTCTCCTGTAGGTTTTAACTCCAACCCTGTTCCTGGAGATCTACTCTCCTGTAGGTTTTAACTCCAACCCTGTTCCTGGAGATCTACTCTCCTGTAGGTTTTAACTCCAACCCTGTTCCTGGAGATCTACTCTCCTGTAGGGTTTAACTCCAACCCTGTTCCTGGAGATCTACTCTCCTGTAGGTTTTAACTCCAACCCTGTTCCTGGAGATCTACTCTCCTGTAGGTTTTAACTCCAACCCTGTTCCTGGAGATCTACTCTCCTGTAGGTTTTAACTCCAACCCTGTTCCTGGAGATCTACTCTCCTGTAGGTTTTAACTCCAACCCTGTTCCTGGAGATCTACTCTCCTGTAGGGTTTAACTCCAACCCTGTTCCTGGAGATCTACTCTCCTGTAGGTTTTAACTCCAACCCTGTTCCTGGAGATCTACTCTCCTGTAGGGTTTAACTCCAACCCTGTTCCTGGAGATCTACTCTCCTGTAGGTTTTAACTCCAACCCTGTTCCTGGAGATCTACTCTCCTGTAGGTTTTAACTCCAACCCTGTTCCTGGAGATCTACTCTCCTGTAGGTTTTAACTCCAACCCTGTTCCTGGAGATCTACTCTCCTGTAGGTTTTAACTCCAACCCTGTTCCTGGAGATCTACTCTCCTGTAGGTTTTAACTCCAACCCTGTTCCTGGAGATCTACTCTCCTGTAGGGTTTAACTCCAACCCTGTTCCTGGAGATCTACTCTCCTGTAGGTTTTAACTCCAACCCTGTTCCTGGAGATCTACTCTCCTGTAGGTTTTAACTCCAACCCTGTTCCTGGAGATCTACTCTCCTGTAGGTTTTAACTCCAACCCTGTTCCTGGAGATCTACTCTCCTGTAGGTTTTAACTCCAACCCTGTTCCTGGAGATCTACTCTCCTGTAGGTTTTAACTCCAACCCTGTTCCTGGAGAGAGACCCTCCTGTAGGTTTTAACTCCAACCCTGTTCCTGGAGATCTACCCTCCTGTAGGTTTTAACTCCAACCCTGTTCCTGGAGAGAGACCCTCCTGTAGGTTTTAACTCCAACCCTGTTCCTGGAGATCTACCCTCCTGTAGGTTTTCATTCCAACCCTAGCATACCTGATTATAATAACTAACTGGTTGATAAGCTGAAGGTTAGTTACATCTAGGGTTGGAGTGAAAACCTACAGGAGGCACAGGAGGTTGGTGACTCCTTAATTGGGGAGGACGGGCTTAGCGGTATTGGCTGGAGCAGAATAAGTGGATGGGTGTAAAATACATGATGGTTTCTATGGTTTCCATGTATTTGATGCCATTCCATTCGCTCCTTTCCAGCCATTATTATGAGCCGTCCTCCCCTCAGCAGTCTCCACTGACAGGTGGGTAGCTCTCCAGAAACAGGGTGGGAGAGCCCTGTCTTACACCCTAGTCCCTACCCCCTAGTCCCTATACCCTACACCCTACACCCTAGCCCTATACCCTAGCCCCTATACCCTAGCCCCTATACCCTAGCCCCTACACCCTAGCCCCTACACCCCAGCCCCTACACCCCAGCCCCTACACCCCAGCCCCTATACCCTAGCCCCTATACCCTAGCCCCTACACCCTAGCCCCTACACCCTAGCCCCTACACCCCAGCCCCTACACCCCAGCCCCTATAACCTAGCCCCTATAACCTAGCCCCTACACCCTAGCCCCTACACCCTAGCCCCTACAAACTAGCCCCTACACCCTAGCACCTACACCCTAGCACCTACACCCTAGCACCTACACCCTAGCCCCTACACCCTAGCCCCTACACCCTAGCCCCTACACCATAGCCGCTATACCCTAGCCCCTACACCGTAGCCGTTACACCCTAGCCCCTACACCCTAGCCCCTACACCCAATACCCTAGCCCCTACACCCTATACCCTATACTCTAGCCCCTACACCCTAGCCCCTACACCCTAGCCCCTATACCCTAGCCCCTACACCCTACACCCTAGCCCCTACACCCTAGCCCCTATACCCTAGCCCCTACTCCCTGGACACCCTGTATCCATTTTGTGCACCAGACTGACTGTCGTCTGATTTATTCCTTCTCTCCTCAGATCTTGTCATTTGTCCTCCACACTGTTGTGAGAGGGTTTATCCACTCTGCTACCGGAGGTCTCTATGCTGCTGTGTGAGTACTTCTATAATCCACTCTGCTACCGGAGGTCTCTATGCTGCTGTGCGAGTACTTCTATAATCCACTCTGTTACCGGAGGTCTCTATGCTGCTGTGTGAGTACTTCTATAATCCACTCTGTTACCGGAGGTCTCTATGCTGCTGAGTGAGTACTTCTATAATCCACTCTGTTACCGGAGGTCTCTATGCTGCTGTGTGAGTACTTCTATAATCCACTCTGTTACCGGAGGTCTCTATGCTGCTGAGTGAGTACTTCTATAATCCACTCTGTTACCGGAGGTCTCTATGCTGCTGTGTGAGTACTTCTATAATCCACTCTGTTTACCGGAGGTCTCTATGCTGCTGTGTGAGTACTTCTATAATCCACTCTGTTACCGGAGGTCTCTATGCTGCTGTGTGAGTACTTCTATATTCCACTCTGCTACCGGAGGTCTCTATGCTGCTGTGTGAGTACTTCTATAATCCACTCTGTTACCGGAGGTCTCTATGCTGCTGTGTGAGTACTTCTATAATCCACTCTGTTACCGGAGGTCTCTATGCTGCTGTGTGAGTACTTCTATAATCCACTCTGTTACCGGAGGTCTCTATGCTGCTGTGTGAGTACTTCTATAATCCACTCTGTTACCGGAGGTCTCTATGCTGCTGTGTGAGTACTTCTATAATCCACTCTGTTACCGGAGGTCTCTATGCTGCTGTGTGAGTACTTCTATAATCCACTCTGCTACTGGAGGTCTCTATGCTGCTGTGTGAGTACTTCTATAATCCACTCTGTTACCGGAGGTCTCTATGCTGCTGTGTGAGTACTTCTATAATCCACTCTGTTACCGGAGGTCTCTATGCTGCTGTGTGAGTACTTCTATAATCCACTCTGCTACCGGAGGTCTCTATGCTGCTGTGTGAGTACTTCTATAATCCACTCTGCTACTGGAGGTCTCTATGCTGCTGTGTGAGTACTTCTATAATGTGTGTGTGTGTGTGTGTGTGTGTGTGTGTGTGTGTGTGTGTGTGTGTGTGTGTGTGTGTGTGTGTGTGTGTGTGTGTGTGTGTGTGTGTGTGTGTGTGTGTGTGTGTGTGTGTGTTGATGTTGTTTTCTGTATCTCTCTAGGTACCCGTCGTCTCAGTTTGGCAGTCTGACGGGGATGCAGTCTCTGGTGTCTGCTCTGTTTGCTCTGTTCCAGCAGCCGCTCTTCATGGCCATGATGGGCCCTCTGAAGGGAGACCCACTCTGGGTGAATGTAGGCCTGTTGGGGGTCAGTATGCTGGGCTTCCTGCTGCCTCTGTACCTGGTGTGTTTCAGACGCACGCTGCACCGCCGGATACAGGACAGAGACCAGGACTCCAAGATATACCTCAAGATCCACGGGTCTGGCAAACCTGAAGGCCTCCTCTAGAGGAAGGAGTATGAGGGGGAGGAGAGAGGGAGGAGAGAGGGGAGGAGAGGAAGGAGAGACGGGAGAGGGGGAGACAGAGACCAGGACTCCAAGATATACTTCAAGATCCACGGGTCTGGCAAACCTGAAGGCTTCCTCTAGAGGAAGGAGTATGAGGGGGAGGAGAGAGGGAGGAGAGGTAGGGGGAGGAGAGGTAGAGGGAGGAGAGGTAGGTGTAGGGGAGAGGGAGAGAGAGACCAGGACTCCAAGATATACCTCAAGATCCACGGGTCTGGCAAACCTGAAGGCTTCCTCTAGAGGAAGGAGTATGAGGGGGAGGAGAGAGGGAGGAGAGAGGAGAGAGGGGGGAGGAGAGGGGGAGGAGAGAGGAGAGGGGAAAGACAGAGACCAGGACTCCAAGATATACCTCAAGATCCACGCGTCTGGCAAACCTGAAGGCCTCCTCTAGAGGGGAGGGGGAGGAGAGGGGGGGAGGAGAGGGAGGGAGGGGAGAGGGAGGGAGGGGAGAGGGAGGAAAGATAGGCGGGAGGGAGAGAGAGGTAGAGAGGGAGAGGGGGGAGAGGGAGAGAGAGAGAGAGGAAGGAGTAAGAGAGGGAGAGGGGGGAGGAGAGGGAGAGGTGGGGAGTAGAGGGAGAGGGGGGAAGAGAGGGATCTTCCCTAACCTCTAGTAGCCAATCACAGCATTTCTCCTTTCAATACATTTCCTGGCTTTCCAGAAATCCTGGTTGGATGATTCCTGCTTCTCTTCTTCTGATTTATTGAAAGTTCCCGGAATGTAGTTTTTGTTGTTCAACATGATCTAAGTACTAGTTACAAGACGATTTAGAGTATAATACGCTTGTAATAATGATTACAGAATCATGATTACAGAACGTATCTTGGGTCAGCTGATCCTAGATCTGTACCTAGGGGAAACTGATCCTAGATCTGTACCTGGGGGAAACTGGTACTATATCTGTATCTAGGGGAAACTGATCCTAGATCTGTACCTAGAGGAAACTGATCCTAGATCTGTACCTAGAGGAAACTGATCCTAGATCTGTACCTAGAGGAAACTGGCCCTATGTCTGTACCTAGGGGAAACTGATCCTATATCTGTATCTAGGGGAAACTGATCCTAGATCTGTACCTAGAGGAATCTGACCCTAGATCTGTACCTTGGGGAAACTGATCCTAGATCTGTACCTTGGAAAAACTGATCCTAGATCTGTACCTTGGGGAAACTGATCCTAGATCTGTACCTAGAGGAAACTGACCCTAGATCTGTACCTAGGGGAAACTGACCCTAAATCTGTACCTAGACTGACCCTAGATCTGTACCTTGGGGAAACTGATCCTAGATCTGAACCTTGGGGAAAGTGCCAAATGGCATCATTTGGTGCCATCTGGTCTAAAGTAGTGCACTATATAGGGAATGGGATGCCATCTGATAGGGGCTAATTGGGACACACAATGGATTTGAGGGTTTTGTTTGTTGAACAGCCAAGTCTCTTCGGGTTCTGTCATCCCACTTTTATACTGCTGTCTGGTCATATTGCAGATGGATATTTATGTGTGTTGTTGTAAACATATAGATATATATATATATATTTATGTGTGGGTGTTGTTGTAAACATATATATATATATTTATCTGTGGGTGTTGTTGTAAACATATATATATATATATATATGTATCTGTGGGTGTTGTTGTAAACATATATATATATATATATATATATGTATCTGTGGGTGTTGTTGTAAACATATAGATGGATATTTATCTGTGGGTGTTGTTGTAAACATATATATATATATATATATATATGTATCTGTGGGTGTTGTTGTAAACATATAGATGGATATTTATCTGTGGGTGTTGTTGTAAACATATAGATATATATTTATCTGTGGGTGTTGTTGTAAATGATAGTCACACAGTTGTTGACAGACATAAAGGTGGTGGAACTGATAGTTGTATTGATACATGGTAAATAATTGATGACTAGTGATTTATAATTGTTTAGAATGATGGTATCGGTCTGGAGTACAGGGAGAGGAATTCAGCACTTTAAACCCCTGACCTCTGCTCCCTGACCTCTGCTCCCTGACCTCTGGCCCCTGACCTCTTAGCCCCCGACCTCTGGCCCCCGACCTCTGGCCCCCGACCTCTAACCTCTGACCTCTAGCTCCTGACCTTTATCCCCTGACCTCTTGCCTCTGGCCCCTGACCTCTAGTCCCTGACCTCTAGTACCTGACCTTTAGCCTCTGACCTCTAGCCCCTCACCTCTAACCCCTTGACCTCTAGTCCTTGATCTCTAGGCCCTGACCTCTAGCCTCTGAACTCTAGCCTCTGACCTCTAGTCCCTGATCTCTAGTCCCTGACTTCTAGCCCCTGACCTCTAGCCCCTGACCACTAACCCCTTGACCTCTAACCCCTTGACCTCTAGTCCCTGACCTCTAGCCCCCGACCTCTGGCCCCTGATCTCTAGCCTCTGACCTCTAGCCCTTGATCTTTATCCCCTGACCTCTGGCCCCTGACCTCTAGTACCTGACCTCTAGCCCCTGACCTTTAGTCCCTGTAAAGCTGTCTACTGAATATCTCCTCAGGTGTTTGTGATTTTATGTTTCTATATCATGTTATGGTGATTCATCTCTTCAGTGTGACCTGATCCTGGTTACACATTAGACTTTCCTAAGAAAACACATGAACACTACTGTTCAAAAGTTTGGGGTCACGTAGAAACGTCCTTATTTTTTTGTCCATTAAAATAACAAAATGTATCAAATACAGTGTAGACATTGTTAATGCCGTAAATGACTATTGTAGCTGGAAATGGCTGATTTCTTATGGAATATCTATATAGGCCCATTATCAGCAACCATCACTCATGTGTTCCAGTTGTGCTTGCCAATCCAAGTTTATCATTTTAAAAGGCTAATTGATCATTAGAAAACTATTTTGCAATTATGTTAGCACAACTGAAAACTGTTGTCATGATTAAAGAAGCAATAAAACTGGCCTTCTTTAGACGAGTTGAGTATCTGGAGCATCAGCATTTGTGGGTTCGATTCCAGGATGCTGGCCTTCTAGGCAGAGATGCAAAAAAAAAGCCACATCTCAGACTGACCAATAAAAAGAAAATATTAAGATGGGCAAAAGAACACAGACACTGGACAGAGGAACAGAGGAACACAGACACTGGACAGAGGAACAGAGGAACACAGACACTGGACAGAGGAACAGAGGAACACAGACACTGGACAGAGGAACAGAGGAACACAGACACTGGACAGAGGAACTCTATTTAATGAACCTGTCAGTTGTGGACTTGTGAGGCGTCTGTTTCTCAAACTAGACAGACTAATGTACTTGACTTGCTCAGTTATGCACCGGTGTTAAGCGGAGCGACACGGTGGAACCTAAGAGCAGACTCAGATGAGGAAACAGGGATGAATTAACCACAATATGTATTGTTACACGGGGAGATATGGAGTGCAGATCCGGGGAAGCTCAGATGAGTTGTAGAGAAACTAGATGTGGAGACTGAGGTTGGAGTTGTCTGAGCAGAACAGGGTAAACAGGTCCTGAGAGGAATCCAAGGTAGTGGTGGTGAGATGTGGAGACTGAGGTTGAGTTGTCTGAGTAGAACAGGGTAAACAAGTCCTGAGGGGAATCCAAGGTAGTGGTGGTGAGATGTGGAGACTGAGGTTGAGTTGTCTGAGTAGAACAGGGTAAACAGGTCCTGAGAGGAATCCAAGGTAGTGGAGGTGAGATGTGGAGACTGAGGTTGAGTTGTCTGAGTAGAACAGGGTAAACAGGTCCTGAGGGGAATCCAAGGTAGTGGTGGTGAGATGTGGAGACTGAGGTTGGAGTTGTCTGAGTAGAACAGGGTAAACAGGCCCTGAGGGGAATCCAAGGTAGTGGTGGTGAGATGTGGAGACTGAGGTTGAGTTGTCTGAGTAGAACAGGGTAAACAAGTCCTGAGGGGAATCCAAGGTAGTGGTGGTGAGATGTGGAGACTGAGGTTGAGTTGTCTGAGTAGAACAGGGTAAACAGGTCCTGAGAGGAATCCAAGGTAGTGGAGGTGAGATGTGGAGACTGAGGTTGAGTTGTCTGAGTAGAACAGGGTAAACAGGTCCTGAGGGGAATCCAAGGTAGTGGTGGTGAGATGTGGAGACTGAGGTTGGAGTTGTCTGAGTAGAACAGGGTAAACAGGCCCTGAGGGGAATCCAAGGTAGTGGTGGTGAGATGTGGAGACTGAGGTTGGAGTTGTCTGAGTAGAACAGGGTAAACAGGCCCTGAGAGGAATCCAAGGTAGTGGTGACAGGAGCCAGAGACAGAGCGCTAACTGCAATGAGAGGATAAACGGTGCCAGGCAGGGAAACATACACAGCAGAGTAACAGGATCTTGAAAAATCATAAATGGCTAAAATCATGAACTGGCTGAGCAGAGATGGAAGTGGCAGGACGGAGTACTTGTAGAGGTCTTGATTATGGAACAGGTTGCAGTTGGTGGGGATCTACTCTGACTCCAGCACACCTGTCTCCAACCAATCACACAGAGAGAGAGAGGGAGTAACCGGATGAACACCAGAGGGCGTAGCAGGTGCAGATGTGATAACCGGGGCCTCCCACTCCTCTTTCTATTCTGGCTAGGGCCAATTTGCGCTGTTCTGTGAAGGGAATAGTATACAACGTTGTACGAGATCTTCAGTTTTTTGGCAATTTCTCTCTTGGAATAGCTTTCTTTTCTCAGAACAAGAATAGACTCAGAAGAAAAGTATTTGTTTCTGGTCATTTTGAGCCTGTACTCGAACCTACAAATGCTGATGCTCCAGATACTCAACTAGTCTAAAGAAGGCCAGTTGTATTGCTTCTTTAATCATGACAACAGTTTTCAGCTGTGCTAATATAATTGCAAAATGATTTTCTAATGATAAATTAGCCTTTTAAAGTTATAAACTTGGATTAGCTGACACAACGTGCCGTTGGAACACGCGTGAGATTGTTGCTGATAACGGGCCTCTGTACGTCTATGTAGATGTTCCATTAAAAAACAAAATCAGCCGTTTCCAGCTACAATACTCATTTACAACATTAACAATGTCTACACTGTATTTCTGATCAATTCTATGTTATTTTAATGGACAAAAAAAATGTGCTTTTCGTTCCAAAAACACGGCCATTTCTACGTGACCCCAAACTTTTGAACGGTCGTGTATGTTCTCTCTGTCTAGATTTTAAAGTAGCCATTTCCTGCAGTCAAATTACCCAGTAGCCTCATGGGTGGAATGTTAGTTTTTTGTCATAATTGCATAATTAATAAACATAAAAAATGAAAATAATTGAACGCTGAAAATCTGGTGTTTCTATGTCAAACCGTTTTGTTATTATTTCAGTCTTCTGTGATATATTGGGATTCTGGGATATATAAGTGTAATATTGGGATGCAAACTCGAAATTGAAAACATTTCAACTCTATATCTGACATGGTACAGGTGCCTTCTTGTTGTTTCAGCCCATAACCATGTATGTGAGGTGTATACTTTGGTTTCAATGTCGATTTGTTAAAGAATATCTGATTTTGACCCTGATTTTAGCCCACTGTATGTGCCATCATAGATTTGGGTAATGATGATGATTTATGTCAACCTACGACCAATGTTGTTATTCTGTTGAGGCACTGGGTAAACAGGTCCTGAGGGGAATCCAAGGCACTGTAGAGATAGACGCTGCTGGAATAAAGTCATTGGTTTAAATGTTTGTAAATGTCTTCAAGTTTTCAAGTTTTTGTCACGTGCACAAGGACAGTGAAAACAGGAGGTTGGTGGCACCATAGTTGGGGAGGACAGGCTTGTGGTAATGGAGTGGTATCGGTAGAATGGTATCAAATTACATCAAACACGTGGTTTCCATGGTTTCCATGGTTTCCATGGTTTCCATGTGTTTGATGCCATTCCATTTGCTCCATTCCAGCCACTATTATGAGCCGTCCTCCCTTCACCCCCCCACTGGAAGAGTTCAGTGTCCATATCTCTTTATATCCTATGAAGAGTTCAGTGTCCACATCTCTTTATATCCTATGAAGAGTTCAGTGTCCATATCTCTTTATATCCTATGAAGAGTTCAGTGTCCATATCTCTTCATATCCTATGAAGAGTTCAGTGGGCTAAGGGCTCTATTCAGTCTGGGTCGCTGAAACAATACAGATTGTGTGATAGAAATGTAAAGGTTGTTTCTGATTGAGCCGATAGACACCGCTGTCCTAGGATTACACGGGTCTTCTGGACCCGTTCTTTCAAAGGTTATGTGTCTGGATTTCTATAACTATAACGTTATAGTGTGGACACTCTGTAAATCATTCCTACTGAATAGGTGGTGTACTTAAGAACACATTCTTATTTTCAATGACAGCTTAGGAACAGTGGGTGAACTGTCTTGTTCAGGGGCAGAACGACAGATTTTCACCTTGTCAGCTCGGGGATTCAATCTAGCAACCTTACAGTTAACTAGTCCAACGCTCTAACCACCTGATTACATTTCACTCCACGAGGAGACTGCCTGTTACGCGAATGCAGTAAACCAAGGTAAGTTGCTAGCTAGCATTGAACTTATCTTATAAAAAACAATCAATCTATCATAATCACTAGTTAACTACACATGGTTGATGATATTACTAGTTTATCTAGCGTGTCCTGCGTTGCATATAATCGATGTGGTGCGTATCGTTGCTCCAATGTGTACCTAACCATGAACATCAATGCCTTTCTTAAAATCAATACTCAATATTTTTAAACCTGCATATTTAGCTAAAACAAACCAAGGTTAGCAGGCAATATTAACCAGGTGAAATTGTGTCACTTCTCTTGCGTTCATTGCAAACAGAGTCAGTGTATATGCAACAGTTTGGGCTGCCTAACTTGCCAGAATTGTACATAATTATGACATAACATTGAAGGTTGTGCAATGTAACAGGAATATTTAGACTTATGGTTGCCACCCGTTAGATAAAATACAGAACGGTTCCGTATTTCACTGAAAGAATAAACGTCTTGTTTTCGAGATGATAGTTTCCGGATTCGACCATATTAATGACCTACCTAAATCAATCCCAGAACAACAGCAGAGGACCTTGTGAAGATGCTGGAGGAAACAGGTACAAAAGTATCTATATCCACAGTAAAACGAGTCCTATATCGACATGACCTGATAGGCCACTCATCAAGGAAGAAGCCACTGCTCCAAAACCGCCATAAAAAAGCCAGACTACGGTTTGCAACTGCAGATGGGGACAAAGATTGTATTTTTTGGAGAAATGTCCTCTGGTCTGATGGAACAAAAATAGAAGTGTTTGGCCATAATGACCATCGTTATGTTTGGAGGAAAAAGGGAGAGTCTTGCAAGCCAAAGAACACCATCCCAACCGTGAAGCACGGGGGCGGGGGCAGCATCATGTTGTGGGGGTGCTTTGCTGCAGGAGGGTTTGGTGCACTTCACAAAATAGATGGCTTCATGAGGATGGAAAATTTGGTGGATATATTGAAGCAACATCTCAAGACATCAGTCAGAAAGTTAAGGCTTGGTTGCAAATGGGTCTTCCAAATGGACAATGACCCCAAGCATACTTCCAAAGTTGTGGCAGAATGGCTAAAAGACAACAAAGTCAAGGTATTGGAGTGGCCATCACAAAGCCCTGACCTCAATCCTATAGAACATTTGTGGGCAGAACTGAAAAAGAGTGTGCGAGCAAGGAGGCCTACATACCTGACTCAGTTACACCAGCTCTGTCAGGAGGAATGGGCCAAAATTCACCCAAATTATTGTGGGAAGCTTGTGGAAGGATACCCGAAACGTTTGACCCCAAGTTAAATAATTTAAAGGCAATGCTACCAAGTACTGAGTGAGTGTATGTAAACTTCTGACCCACTGGGAATGTGATGAAAGAAATAAAAGCTGAAATAAATAATTCTCTCTACTATATTCTGACATTTCTTAAAATATAGTGGTGATCCTAACCGACCTAAAATAGGGAATCTTTACTCAGATTAAATGTCAGGAATTGTGGAAAAACTGAGTTTAAATGTATTTGGTTAAGGTGTATGTAAACTTCTGACTTCAACTGTATATATCGGTCTCTATCTCTGTCTCTCTCTAAACAGAAACATTTCTTAGTTGTTAGAAAGCTGCAGTATTATCTCAAAGAAGGACTGACTGACTGCTTGGCTGGCTGGCTGACTGAATGCTTGGCTGGGAGACTGGCTGGCTGGCTGGCTGGCTGACTGCTTGGCTGGCTGGCTGACTGACTGACTGGCTGGGAGACTGGCTGGCTGGCTGGCTGACTGCTTGGCTGGCTGGCTGACGGACTGACTGACTGATTGGCTCGATGAATGACTGTCTGGCTGACTGAATGACTGAACGATTGGCTGACTGACTGCTTGGCTGGCTGTTGCTTGGCTGACTGAATGACTGACTGACTGGCTGCTTGAATGGCTGGTTGACTGAATGACTGACTGCATGACTGAATGACTGAATGGTTGAATGACTGGCTGACTGATTGACTCAATAACTGACTGGCTGGCTGGCTGGCTGGTTGACTGGCTGACTGAGTGACTGGCTGCCTAAATTACTGATTGGCTGACTTACTAACTGACTGGGTGACTGACTAACTGGCTGACTGACTGGTTGAAAAGAAAAAGCCAAATTAATGACTGACTGACTGGCTGAATGTATGAATGATTGAATGACTGGCTGACTGGCTGAATGGCTGGCTAGCTGACTACCTGATTTACTAGCTGACTGACTAACTGACTGAATTACTTACTGACTGGCTGACTTGTGGGCTGACTGACTGGTTTGATGACTAGTTGACTGGCTGACTGAATTACTGACTGGTTCACTGATTGACTGGCCAAATGAATGACTGAATGACTGACTGGCTGACTGAATGACTGACGGAGTGATTGATTGACAGACTGACTGAATGAATGACTGAATTACTGGCTGACTGACTGAATGACTTACTGACTGGCTGACTTGTGGACTGACTGACTGGTTGACTGGCTGGCTGACTGAATGACTAACTTACTGAATGACTGGCTCGTTGAATGACTGACTGACTGGCTGACTGAATGAATTAATGACTAGCTGACTGAATGACAAACTGACAGATTGACTGACTGAATCTACTGGCTAACTGACTGCTTGGCTGACTTGCTTACTGACTGAATGACTTACTGACTAACTGACTCAATGACGGACTGGCTGACTCAATGAATGGATAACTGAATGAGGGACTGACTGGCTGGCTGACTAGCTGACTGACTGAATGACTTGCTGACTGACTGGTTAGCTGATTGGCTGACTTAATTACTGACTGACTGGCTGAATCAATGACTGACTGACTGACTGGCTGACTGACTGACTGGCTGACTGAATTACTTACTGACTGGCTGATGAAATGACAGACTGGCTGACTGAATTAATAAATACATGAATGAGTGACTGACTGGCTGACTAGCTGACTGACTGAATGGCTGACTGACTGGTTAGCTGACTAGCTGAAAAAACTGGCTGCCTTACTACCTCACTGGCTGACTGACTGACTGAGTGGCTGCTTGTGAAGTTGTGGATTTTAACTGTCTCTCTTGCATGGTGGTCATGTGATCATGTCTCTCTTTTTGTTTCTCCTGCCTCCATTCCACCCGTGCTTTGATGTCTGGATGCAGTAGGTCCAGGTGAGCTTTGATGTCTGGATGCAGTAGGTCCAGGTGAGCTTTGATGTCTGGATGCAGTAGGTCCAGGTGAGCTTTGATGTCTGGATGCAGTAGGTCCAGGTGAGCTTTGATGTCTGGATGCAACAGGTCCAGGTGAGCTTTGATGTCTGGATGCAGTAGGTCCATGTGAGCTTTGATGTCTGGATGCAACAGGTCCAGGTGAGCTTTGATGTCTGGATGCAGTAGGTCCAGGTGAGCTTTGATGTCTGGATGCAGTAGGTAGGTTCAGGTGAGATTTGATGTCTGGATGCAGTAGGTCCAGGTGAGCTTTGATGTCTGGATGCAGTAGGTCCAGGTGAGCTTTGATGTCTGGATGCAGTAGGTCCAGGTGAGCTTTGATGTCTGGATGCAGTAGGTCCAGGTGAGCTTTGATATCCGGATGCAGTAGGTCCAGGTGAGCTTTGATGTTTGGATGCAGTAGGTCCAGGTGAGCTTTGATATCCGGATGCAGTAGGTCCAGGTGTCCATCAGCATCTCAGCTGGAGTCTGTCCTGCTGTTGTTTGTGTCTTGATGTGGTACTGGAACAAGAACTGAGGGAAATTGGTTGCCATGGTTCCCCCATTCATCGTTTTGAGCCCTTCTTTCGGTATCTGCACATCCCACTCTGCCAAGCCGTTCGAGGCTGGGTGAAATGGAACGCTGCGGACTAATCCCGTTTCTCTGCATGAATTCTTGAAACAATTCACAGGTGAAGGTTGTCAGGTAGACCGTGGGTTGCAAACAACTGGTGGAGCTTCTCGATGGTTGTTGTTGCTGTGTTGTTGCTCATAATGTGAACCTCCAGCCACTTGGAGTGACTCCATGACAAGGAACATCTGACTCATAAAAGGCCCTGTCTACATGCAGCCTGGATCATGGAGCCATCTTCTGGTTGATCTGGCAGTCAGAACACTTGATCTGACACTTGATATCCCCGATAAAAGATCTGGCTAAACTTTTCATCCGGGAGGCACCCGGGTGAGCCTCATTAACCTCGTCCATGACTTGAGAATGGCCAGACGGCGGGACGACCACTTTGGTCCAGCCATCTTGCACACTCAGCTCAGTTTTGCGCTTTGCGTACGGTCTCAGTCCATCATCCTCTATGACAGGAGGCCAACCCTGCATAAGGAATCTTTTCACTTGGGACAGGATAGGGTCCCGGTCGGTCCACTGTTTGATCTGTTTGGCATTCAAAGGGGAGTTTGACAATATCTCCGTTAGGAAAATTGTCTCGGGAGGCACCACAGTTGTGGCGGGCATCTCTGATAACTGGAGACGGCTGACCACATCTGCATTTGCATTGTCCTTTCCCGCTCTGTACACGATGGTATATTGATAAGCGGAAAGTGTGAGAGCCCACCACTGTATCCTTGCTGAAGCTATTGGAGGAATATATCTTGGTTCCCTCATTCCACTGCTTTTCCCTTCTTCCTGCTGCCTCTTATGTCACCTGATACACTTCCACTGTTGCCATTTTGAATATCTCCAGCATTGCTAGCTGCCATCTCCATCCCTTGAGATATGTCCAATGCTCCCTTGAAAGTCAGTGTGGCTTCCCCCAAGCAAACGGCACTGTATGCTGTCCTCAATAATGCCACAGACTAAACTACCACGGAGCATGTCCTCTAACACAGCTCCAAACTCACAATGTTCAGGGAGTTGATGTAATTCATCAAACAAAGTTGGCAAAAGACTGACATGTTTTCCGAAAAATGGCAATTCAACTTGAACCTCTGGAGGCTTTGGATTGTGGAAGTCTGAAGGAACTAGATCAACAAAATGATTTTGTCCCGTCCTCTGTGGTGTCTTTAGCGTGTATGTTTTAGCCCCACACACACTCAGAATAGAGAGCTGTTTAGCCTCGTCTGTAATTCCTTTTGTCAAGAAAAAGTGTCTCAACCTTTCCACATATTCTGTCCTCGTTCTCTTCCAAAACCTCATTGATAGTCCCAAACATTGCCATTGTAAGGCAAACTTGTCCTTGATCCTCATTAGCGATTTCCACTTGTTGTTGCTAATTCTCACCGTTGTCGATACTCTCCGGCAGCTCCTGCTCTCTGTCACTCCAAAAAATTATTATAACAGCTAACTGGCTAACTCACTCTTTCTTAGTTAGCTAGCGCACCATCACGTACAAGCTGACCTCAAAAGTTACTTCTAAACTGGGCCACCTGAGTGGCCTAGCTGTGCCACTAGAAATCCTGGTTCAAGTCCAAGCACATCTGAGCAAGAGTGACCTGGAGACCCATGGGTTAATGCACAATTGGCCCAGCATCGCCTGGGTTAGGGGAGGATTTGGCCGGTAGGGATGTTCTTGTCCCATCACGCACTAGCGACTCCTCTGGTGGGTCGGGCGCAGTGCACACTGACACAATTGCCAGGTGTACAGTGTTTCCTCCGACACATTGGTGCGGCTGGCTTCCGGGTTAAGCAGGCATTTTGTCAAGAAGCAGTTGTGTTTCGGAGGACGCACGGCTCTTGACCTTCGCCTCTCTCTTGAGTCCACACGGGAGTTGCAGCGATAGGACAAGGCTTTAACTACAAATTGGATACGACAAAATTGGGGAGAAAAATGTGTATTAAAAAAACCATTACTACAAAATAAAGGGGTACAGCCATGTACAAATGGTAGAAAACAGGAGAGCGATATACCCAACTCAACATGAGGTAGTGTCCCGTTAACACTTTGCAGACTCTGGGTGATGACATCACCTGAGGGTAAAGGTCAACGGTCAACACCAATGTCCATAATAACCATGTTTCCATGAATAGCAATAATACTATCCTGCAGTTAACTCTTGTAACTACCCATCCCGGATCCGGGAGAATTGTCATCAACTGAAACTAAGTAGCATAACGCAACGGACAAAAAAATCTTACAAGAAAATATTCATATTCATGAAATCACAAGTGAAATATATTCAAAAACGGCTTAGCCTTTTGTTAATCACCCTGTCATCTCAGATTTTGAAAATATGCTTTACAGCCAAAGCAAGACAAGCATTTGTGTAAGTTGATCGATAGCCTAGCATAGCATTATGCCTAGCTAGCAGCAGGCAATCTGGTCACGAAAATTAGAAAAGCAATCAAATTAAATCGTTTACATTTGATGAGCTTCGGATGTTTTCACTCACGAGACTCCCAGTTAGATAGCAAATGTTCCTTTTTTCCAGAAAAATGATTTTTTTTGTAGCCATTAGTTCTTCACGTTTGGCTGAGAAAACGACCGGAAATTGCGGTCATGACAAACTATTCCAAAATTAGCTCCATAATATCGACAGAAACATGGCAAACGTTGTTTATAATCAATCCTCAAGGTGTTTTTCAAATATCTATTCGATAATATATCAACCGGGACAGAGCTTTTTTCAGTAAGACCGGGTGGAAAAATGGCTACCTCTGTCTTTTGCGCGAGAAATACACAAAGAGCCATCAGGTGGACACTGACGCAATGTTGTCGCTCAGGCTCATTTTTCAAAATAAAAGCCTGAAACTATGTCTTGTGATACTAGACACATTAAGGAAGCCATAGAAAAAGGAATATCGTTGATATCCCATTCACTGCTCAATAGGGAAGCATAGGAAGGGACTTGTATTTAGAAACTTTTCTCATTCTTTTGCCTGCAATATCAGTTCTGATATACGCACAGACAATATCTTTACAGTTTTTGAAACTTTAGAGTGTTTTCTATCCTAAGCTGTCAATTATATGCATATTCTATTATCTGGTCCTGAAAAATAGCCTGTTTACTTTGGGAACGTTATTTTTTCAAAAAAACAAAAACAAAATGGCCCCTAGATTCAACAAGTTAAGAAGGAAATAAATTCCTCAAATTCACTTTTAACATTATGTTCCACGATGGCCTAGCAGTGCAGACGTTGTTTGTCATTCTCATTCTGTAATTGTTTTTGTATATATTTCAATACATTTTCAATCTCTTTTTCCATTTTTTAAATTAAATATACCTTCCGGCAACCCGCCTCACCCAATGTGATACGGATCTGCTATTTTTAGACCTTATAGCCAGAGCCTCCATCAGAAGCTAGCCATCAGAACCTCCATCAGCAGCTAGCCATCAGAACCTCCATCAGCAGCTAGCCATCAGAACCTCCATCAGCAGCTAGCCATCAGAACCTCCATCAGCAGCTAGCCGTCAGAACCTCCATCAGCAGCTAGCCATCAGAACCTCCATCAGCAGCTAGCCGTCAGAACCTCCATCAGCAGCTAGCCATCAGAACCTCCATCAGCAGCTAGCCATCAGTAGCTAACCAGCTAATTAGCTACTAGCTATTTAGTCATTGTTAGCCACTGCTAGCGGCCTTTACCTTTAGCACAGACACCACTTTTAGCCTGGATAATACCTGCCAGCCTGCCAGTCTGCATATCGGAATGTTTTTCTCCACTTTCCAATCCGGATTCCTGCCCAGGACCATTACTCCAGATCATCACAGCTAGCTAGCTGCCACCGAGTGGCCCAGCCCCGTATCACTCGGCTACACAGCTGATGCCTCCCGGACTCTTCACTAACACAACTAGAATCCACTACACCACCAGATTCCTGCCGTAAACTCTGGACCCAACCAAATCATGAGAAACAAAAAGAAAATTACTTTACACATTGGAAAGAATTAACAACAAAAAAACAGAACAAACTGGAATGCTGTTTGGCCCTAAACAGAAAGTACACAGTTTCAGAATACCTGACCACTGTGACTGACCCAAATTGAAGGAAATTTTGACTATTCATAATATGACATTAGTAATGTCTTTATTATTTTGGAACTTCTGTGAGTGTCATGTTTACTGTTCATTTTTATTCTTTATTTAACTTTTTTTTATATTATCTACTTCACTTACTTTGGCAATTTTAACATATGTTTCCCATGACAATAAAGCCGATTGAATTGAATTGAATTGAAACAGAGAAACAGAGAGTGGCAGAATATCTGACCACTGTGACTGACCCACATCTTTGACTATGTACAGACTCAGTGAGCATAGCCTTGCTATTGAGAAAGGTCGCCATAGTCAGACCTGGCTCTCAGGAGAAGACAGGCTATGTGCTCACTGCCCACAAAATGAGGTGGAAACTGAGCTGCACTTCCTAACCTCCTGCCCAATGTATGACCATATTAGAGACACATATTTCCCTCAGATTACACAGATCCACAAAGAATTCGAAAACAAATCCAATTTTGATAAATGATCATAGCTACTGGGTGAAATTCCACAGTGTGCCATCACAGCAGCAAGCTTTGTGACCTGTTGCCACAAGAAAAGGCCAACCAGTGAAGAACAAACACCATTTCAAATACAACCCATATTTATGTTTATTTATTTTCCCTTTTGTACTTTGACTATTTGCACATCATTACAACACTGTATATAGACATAATATGACATTTGAAATGTCTTTATTCTTTTGGAACTTCTGTGTGTGTAATGTTTACTGTATATTGTTATTGTTTATTTCACCTTTGTTTATTATCTACTTCACTTGCTTTGGCAATGTAAACATGTGTTTCCCATGCCAATAAAGTCCCTTAAATTGAAAGTAGAGAGAGAGAGAGAGAGAGAGAGAGAGCGAGAGAGAGGGGGGGGGGGGGGGGGGTATGACGATGATGAAGATGATGAGTGAAGACTCAGAGGGTTCAACACCGCACACTTATGACACACACACACACATACACACACACACACACTGAGCCAGCCCGTGATCTCCATCTGGTCAGAGGATTATCTCCCCAGCTGTTGTGACATCACCACAGGATCGACCACTCCGGTTCCGCCTCCCTGACGATCCTCCTTGCATCCACTCAGACCCTCAGCAGCAAAACCGATTCGGTGTTACGGCGATCTCCCTTGACGTCATCTTGCCCGGTGTGACGACACGAACGCGGTTGTAGCCTAGTTACCGCGCGAGGCCTCGATCAGGAAGTGCATTTGAGGAAAACAGAGAAACGGGAGGTAGAGAATGACATAGAGGGGGAGAGGTGGGAGAGAGAGTCTGACGGAGGGAAAGACACTGTTCTGGATCTTAACGGAGCACTAACCTTCCCTCGTGAGAAGAAGACATCACCACCACAATGATCATTAAGGAATTGTAAGTATGCCTACCGACGCCGTGTGTCCGTGACTGTTTTCTCTGTGAGCTTGCTGACATTGTGTCCAGCGGGTACACAGAGAGAGAGAGAGAGAGAGAGAGAGAGAGGCGGAGAGACCGGGAGAAAGAGAGAGTTTGGGGGAGGGGAGGGGGGGAATTACAGGCGCACGGTCAGCCCTGACATCTATGCACACACACTTGACTTTGACGTATCCGTTTGGATTTGATTCAGACAACAACCAAAAATATATATGATTTGTTATTTTTAAGCCCATTCAGAAATGATGTTCAATATGCCAGTTAGAGGGTTCTATGATGTTCAATATGCCAGTTAGAGGGTTCTATGATGTTCTATATGCCAGTTAGAGGGTTCTATGATGTTCTATATGCCAGTTAGAGGGTTCTATGATGTTCTATATGCCAGTTAGAGGGTTCTATGATGTTCTATATGCCAGCTAGAGGGTGCTATTATTATAACCGAGCCATCAGCAGCCGGCTCCGCGCCACGGTGCCCTTCATAGAGGCTGCAGTAACGGCCTGCATCCGGTAACGGTATAACGCAACGAGAATAGGCTACATCACGGAATAGGGACAGATCAGGAAAAAATATTGTAACGAAAGGGAGAAAAATAACAATACATTAAACGTTAACGTTATAGGGACAGAAGCAGGCCGTGCGTGCCAGCATCCTCTCGTTCCACCCCCGTGGTGTTATTGATGCCTGCGCTGAAGGTGAAACGACAGAAATAGCATTCCGTTAGCTACAGGGCTGGAGTCAGCGTAGCGGTGGAGAGATGGAGGAATGCAATAGATAGATGGAGGGAGGAAATGAAACCGTGGTACCAGCGTCCGTCTTTTCCCGGGGGATTCTAGCATCAGTCATGTTTTTTCCGGGGAGCTGACGCTTGGTGCTACTAGATATGAGCATGAATAGAGGCCACATCACGAAGAGACATTTAAACCTTACTATTGACGTTATGCTTGTATTAGTCTCGACCACCCTTTATTAGGACAGTTTCTAGAAGGTTATACGCAGGTATAGGCTTTTATAATGAGGTTATTATAAGGTTACTGTGTGTCTCAGTCAGACCAGTACACCGTGTCTGTCATGAATGATGCTATCAACTAGTTCATAAGGCAACTGTTGAACACATCTAGATCCATAACACGACTAATGTACACACACACAGCTAGGTGTAGGATAGACACACACACAGCTAGGTGTAGGATAGACACACACACAGCTAGGTGTAGGATAGACACACACACAGCTAGGTGTAGGATAGACACACACACACACACACACACACACACACACACACACACACACACACACACAGCTAGGTGTAGGATAGAAACACACACACACACACACACAGCTAGGTGTATGATAGACACACACACACAGCTAGGTGTAGGATAAACACACACACACACACACACACACACACACACACACACACACAGCTAGGTGTAGGATAGACACACACACACACTGCTAGGTGTAGGATAGACACACACACACAACTAGGTGTAGGATAGACACACACACACACACACACACACACACACACACACACACACACACACACAGCTAGGTGTAGGATAGACACACACACACACAGGTAGGTGTAGGATAGACACACACACTGCTAGGTGTAGGATAGCTGAAGTTGCTCTCCCCCTGCCCCAAGGCTAACTGTTGAACACATCTTGATCCATAATACGTCTAATATATTTGTAACTTTAGGCTTCAGTCTCTTTGGTTGTAGTTTATAAGTGAGGAGGAGAGGGAGAGTAGAGGAGAGGTGGGGGAGAGGAGAGGAGGAGGAGTGGAGAGGGAGAGGAGTGTGGGAGTAGAGGTAGAGGAGAGGAGGAGGAGTGGAGAGGGAGAAGAGAGGAGAGGAGGAGGAGTGGAGAGAGTGAGGAGAGGAGAGGAGAGGAGGAGAGGAGAGGTGGGGTAAGGAGTGTGGGAGGAGAGGGAGAGGAGAGGAGGAGTGGAGAGGGAGAGGAGTGTGGGAGTAGAGGGAGAGGAGAGGTGGGGGAGAGGAGAGGGAGAGGAGAGGTGGGGGAGAGGAGGAGTGGAGAGGGAGAGGAGTGTGGGAGGAGAGGGAGAGGAGGGGTGGGGGAGAGGAGAGGGAGAGGAGTGGAAAGCTGGAGGAGAGGAGAGGGATCGGGAAAGGGGGAGGAGTGGGGAGGGAGAGGAGTGGAGTGGAGAGGGGGAGGAGTGGAGAGGTGAAGGAGTGGAGAGGGGGAGGAGTGGAGAGGGGGACGAGAGGAGAGGGGGAGGATTAGAGTGGGGAGGAGTGGAGCGGAGAAGAGGAGAGGGGGAAGAGTGGAGAGGAGAGGGGGGAGTGGAGAGGAGAGGGGGGGAGTGGAGAGGAGAGGGGGGGAGTGGAGAGGAGGGGGGGAGTGGAGATGAGGGGGGGAGTGGAGAGGAGAGGGGGGAGTGGAGGGGAGAGGATGACTGCGGTCTGGCAGATCAGAAGCGATTAGGGAGATACCGGAGCCCCGATGAAACAGACTGGAAATTAATTAAGTTGCTCATGATGGAATGCTGAATGGACACACACAAAAACACACACACACACACACACACACAAACACACACACACACACACACACACACACACACACACACACACACACACACACACACAGACCGTGGACTGAGACGTTGCTCGTGTCTTACAGGGTTATAACCTCAACGTCAGTGTTTAAAACGGAATCATTAGGCATTTAGATTAGCCAATAAGTGTTCAACACAGGCGTTGAAAATGCAAGATTTAACATGATAGTCAGCTGTTTCCAGTCTGTTTCCAGTCTGGAGAACACCTGTATCTCCTGTTTCCAGTCTGGAGAACACCTGTATCTCCTTTGCGTTCAGGTTTGAAACACTAGTGTTTACTTCCCCATCGTCCTGTTTAGAGTCTATTTAGTCATTAGAAATTGATGTGACTTTCCATTCCTTTTTTTCAGAGGACAACACATACCTCTCCTCAAACCTCTCCTCATACCTCTCCTCATACCTCACCTCATACCTCTCCTCAAACCTCTCCTCATACCTCTCCTCATACCTCACCTCATACCTCTCCTCAAACCTCTCCTCATA
Source organism: Oncorhynchus mykiss (assembly GCF_013265735.2). Classification (NCBI taxonomy): domain Eukaryota; kingdom Metazoa; phylum Chordata; class Actinopteri; order Salmoniformes; family Salmonidae; genus Oncorhynchus; species Oncorhynchus mykiss. The sequence continues at coordinate 46,507,529 of NC_048593.1, forward strand.
CCTCTCCTCATACCTCTTCTCATACCTCTCCTCAAACCTCTCCTCATACCTCTTTTCATACCTCACCTCATACCTCTCCTCAAACCTCTCCTCATACCTCTCCTCATACCTCACCTCATACCTCTCCTCATACCTCTCCTCATAACTCTCCTCATACCTCTCCCCATACCTCTCCTCATATATTAACACACACCTCTCCTCATACCTCTCCTCATACATTAACACACACCTCTCCTCATACCTCTCCTCATACATTAACACATACCTCTCCTCATACCTCTCCTCATACATTAAGACACACCTCTCTTCATACCTCTCCTCATACCTCTCCTCATACATTAACACACACCTCTCCTCATACCTCTCCTCATACCTCACCTCATACCTCTCCTCAAACCTCTCCTCATACCTCTCCTCATACCTCACCTCATACCTCTCCTCAAACCTCTCCTCATACCTCTCCTCATACCTCTTCTCATACCTCTCCTCAAACCTCTCCTCATACCTCTTTTCATACCTCACCTCATACCTCTCCTCAAACCTCTCCTCATACCTCTCCTCATACCTCACCTCATACCTCTCCTCATACCTCTCCTCATAACTCTCCTCATACCTCACCTCATACATTAACACACACCTCTCCTCATACCTCTCCTCATACATTAACACACACCTCTCCTCATACCTCTCCTCATACATTAACACACACCTCTCCTCATACCTCTCCCCATACCTCTCCTCATACATTAACACACACCTCTCCTCATACCTCTCCTCATACATTAACACATACCTCTCCTCATACCTCTCCTCATACATTAACACATACCTCTCCTCATACCTCTCCTCATACATTAACACACACCTCTCCTCATACCTCTCCTCATACCTCTCCTCATACATTAACACACACCTCTCCTCATACCTCTCCTCATACCTCTCCTCATACATTAACACACACCTCTCCTCATACCTCTCCTCATACATTAACACACACCTCTCCTCATACCTCTCCTCATACATTAACACACACCTCTCCTCATACCTCTCCTCATACATTAACACATACCTCTCCTCATACCTCTCCTCATACATTAACACACACCTCTCCTCATACCTCTCCTCATACATTAACACATACCTCTCCTCATACCTCTCCTCATACCTCTCCTCTCCTCATACATTAACACATACCTCTCCTCATACCTCTCCTCATACATTAACACATACCTCTCCTCATACCTCTCCTCATACATTAACACATACCTCTCCTCATACATAAATTACCCCAGTGATTTACCCCAGTGATTTACCCCAGTGATCTACCCCAGTGATCTACCCCAGTGTTTTACCCCAGTGATCTACCCCAGTGATTTACCCCAGTGTTTTACCCCAGTGTTTTACCCAAACGGCTCAGACATCTCTGTTTCCATCTACGCGGGCCGGTACCCGTGTCTCACTGGGCCATGGCTCCGGTGGACTTGGGTCCAAGCCCAGGCGTTGGTACTTTTTAACTGTCATTTACATAAGAACTGTGAACTTTAACACCTTCTCACAAAGCAACGGTCTTTAGTGTCACACTGCTGATGGAAACACAACAACACTAAGGCATTAAAACACATTGGAAAAGCATCTCCTGTTTCTATAAGTCCTCCGGCCAGGGAGCCACTGGAAGACCAGTTTCTCAGCTCCTCTCTGTAAGTCAACCTGCTAGACATCGACTTTCATTATGTGAACAGAAGTCTTCTTTTTTTTTTAAACAGTGAGATTTTCCTCCCACCTTAAAAAGAAAATGAAAGCGAGAGAGAGAAAGGGATAGAGAGAGAGAGAGAGAGGAGGGGAGAGAGAGAGAGAGAGAGAGAGAGAGAGAGAGAGAGAGAGAGAGAAAGGGAGAGAGAGAGAGAGAGAGAGAGGAGGGGAGATGAGAAAGAGAGAGAGAGAGAGAGGAGGGGAGATGAGAGAGAGAGAGAAAAAGGGAGAGAGAGAGAGAGAGGAGGGGAGATGAGACCACATTATTCATTCTCTCATTAAGTAGTGCCCCCTACAGGACCTCCAACACCACTTCCAGCAGCATCTGGTTTCCCATCCAGGGACCAACCAGGACCGCTGTTGGTTATTCTGTCGGAACTAACAGTTTTTTCTCTTGTTTTTCTCTCTCTCCCTTTCTCTCTCTCTCCCTTTCTCTCTCTCTCTCCTTTTCTCTCTCTCTCTCCCTATCTCTCTCTCTCCTTTTCTCTCTCTCTCTCTCTCTCTCTCTCTCTCGCACTCTCTCTCTCTCTCTCTCTCTCTCTCACCCTCTCTGTCTCTGCCTCTCTCCCTCTATCTCCACTTTCCCTCTCTCCCCCTCTCTCTCTCTGTCTTTCTCCCTCATCTCCACTCTCTCTCTCTCTTTCTTTCTCTCTCAGTCGAGTTATTCTGCCCATATCAGTGGAAGAGGTAAGTTCTGTTTTAGTACTTGTGTTTGTGTGTGTGTGTGTGTGTGTGTGTCAAATCAAATCAAATCAAATTTTATTTGTCACATACACATGGTTAGCAGATGTTAATGCGAGTGTAGCGAAATGCTTGTGCTTCTAGTTCCGACAATGCAGTAATAACAAGTAATCTAACTAACAATTCCAAAACTACTGTCTTGTACACAGTGTAAGGGGATAAAGAATATGTACATAAGGATATATGAATGAGTGATGGTACAGAGCAGCATAGGCAAGATACAGTAGATGGTATCGGGTACAGTATGTACAAATGAGATGAGTATGTAAACAAAGTGGCATAGTATAGTATAAAGTGGCTAGTGATACATGTATTACATAAGGATACCGTCGATGATATAGAGTACAGTATATACGTATGCATATGAGATGAATAATGTAGGGTAAGTAACATTTATATAAGGTAGCATTGTTTAAAGTGGCTAGTGATATATTTACATCATTTCCCATCAATTCCCATTATTAAAGTGGCTGGAGTTGAGTCAGTGTCAGTGTGTTGGCAGCAGCCACTCAGTGTTAGTGGTGGCTGTTTAACAGTCTGATGGCCTTGAGATAGAAGCTGTTTTTCAGTCTCTCGGTCCCAGCTTTGATGCACCTGTACTGACCTCGCCTTCTGGATGATAGCGGGGTGAACAGGCAGTGGCTCGGGTGGTTGATGTCCTTGATGATCTTTATGGCCTACCTGTGACATCGGGTGGTGTAGGTGTCCTGGAGGGCAGGTAGTTTGCCCCCGGTGATGCGTTGTGCAGACCTCACTACCCTCTGGAGAGCCTTACGGTTGAGGGCGGTGCAGTTGCCATACCAGGCGGTGATACAGCCCGCCAGGATGCTCTCGATTGTGCATCTGTAGAAGTTTGTGAGTGCTTTTGGTGACAAGCCGAATTTCTTCAGCCTCCTGAGGTTGAAGAGGCGCTGCTGCGCCTTCTTCACGATGCTGTCTGTGTGAGTGGACCAATTCAGTTTGTCTGTGATGTGTATGCCGAGGAACTTAAAACTTGCTACCCTCTCCACTACTGTTCCATCGATGTGGATAGGGGGGTGTTCCCTCTGCTGTTTCCTGAAGTCCACAATCATCTCCTTAGTTTTGTTGACGTTGAGTGTGAGGTTGTTTTCCTGACACCACACTCCGAGGGCCCTCACCTCCTCCCTGTAGGCCGTCTCATCGTTGTTGGTAATCAAGCCTACCACTGTTGTGTCGTCCGCAAACTTGATGATTGAGTTGGAGGCGTGCGTGGCCACGCAGTCGTGGGTGAACAGGGAGTACAGGAGAGGGCTCAGAACGCAACCTTGTGGGGCCCCAGTGTTGAGGATCAGCGGGGAGGAGATGTTGTTGCCTACCCTCACCACCTGGGGGCGGCCCGTCAGGAAGTCCAGTACCCAGTTGCACAGGGCGGGGTCGAGACCCAGGGTCTCGAGCTTGATGACGAGCTTGGAGGGTACCATGGTGTTGAATGCCGAGCTGTAGTCGATGAACAGCATTCTCACATAGGTATTCCTCTTGTCCAGATGGGTTAGGGCAGTGTGCAGTGTGGTTGAGATTGCATCGTCTGTGGACCTATTTGGGCGGTAAGCAAATTGGAGTGGGTCTAGGGTGTCAGGTAGGGTGGAGGTGATATGGTCCTTGACTAGTCTCTCAAAGCACTTCATGATGACGGATGTGAGTGCTACGGGGCGGTAGTCATTTAGCTCAGTTACCTTAGCTTTCTTGGGAACAGGAACAATGGTGGCCCTCTTGAAACATGTGGGAATAGCAGACTGGTATAGGGATTGATTGAATATGTCCGTAAACACACCGGCCAGCTGGTCTGCGCATGCTCTGAGGGCGCGGCTGGGGATGCCATTTGGGCCTGCAGCCTTGCGAGGGTTAACACGTTTAAATGTCTTACTCACCTCGGCTGCAGTGAAGGAGAGACCGCATGTTTTCGTTGCAGGCCGTGTCAGTGGCACTGTATTGTCCTCAAAGCGGGCAAAAAAGTTATTTAGTCTGCCTGGGAGCAAGACATCCTGGTCCGTGACTGGGCTGGGTTTCTTCCTGAAGTCCGTGATTGACTGTAGACCCTGCCACATGCCTCTTGTGTCTGAGCCGTTGAATTGAGATTCTACTTTGTCTCTGTACTGGCGCTTAGCTTGTTTGATAGCCTTGCGGAGGGAATAGCTGCACTGTTTGTATTCGGTCATGTTACCAGACACCTTGCCCTGATTAAAAGCAGTGGTTCGCGCTTTCAGTTTCACACGAATGCTGCCATCAATCCACGGTTTCTGGTTAGGGAATGTTTTAATCGTTGCTATGGGAACGACATCTTCAACGCACGTTCTAATGAACTCGCACACCGAATCAGCGTATTCGTCAATGTTGTTATCTGACGCAATACGAAACATCTCCCAGTCCACGTGATGGAAGCAGTCTTGGAGTGTGGAGTCAGCTTGGTCGGACCAGCGTTGGACAGACCTCAGCGTGGGAGCCTCTTGTTTTAGTTTCTGTCTGTAGGCAGGGATCAACAAAATGGAGTCGTGGTCAGCTTTTCCGTCTTTCCTCCCCTGGTTGCGCAATCGATATGCTGATAAAATTTGGGGAGTCTTGTTTTCAGATTAGCCTTGTTAAAATCCCCAGCTACAATGAATGCAGCCTCCGGATAAATTGTTTCCAGTTTGCAGAGAGTTAAATAAAGTTCGTTCAGAGCCATCGATGTGTCTGCTTGGGGGGGGATATATACGGCTGTGATTATAATCGAAGAGAATTCTCTTGGTAGATAATGCGGTCTACATTTGATTGTGAGGAATTCTAAATCAGGTGAACAGAAGGATTTGAGTTCCTGTATGTTTCTTTCATCGCACCATGTCACGTTAGTCATAAGGCATACGCCCCCGCCCCTCTTTTTACCAGAAAGATGTTTTTTCCTGTCTGCGCGATGCGTGGAGAAACCTGTTGGCTGCACCGCTTCGGATAGCGTCTCTCCAGTAAGCCACGTTTCCGTGAAGCAAAGAACGTTACAGTCTCTGATGTCCCTCTGGAATGCTACCCTTGCTCGGATTTCATCAACCTTGTTGTCAAGAGACTGGACATTGGCAAGAAGAATGCTAGGGAGTGGTGCGCGCTGTGCCCGTCTCCGGAGTCTGACCAGAAGACCGCCTCGTTTCCCTCTCTTTCGGAGTCGTTTTTTTGGGTCGCTGCATAGGATCCACTCCGTTGTCCTGTTTGTAAGGCAGAACACAGGATCCGCGTCGCGAAAAACATATTCTTGGTCGTACTGATGGTGAGTTGATGCTGATCTTATATTCAGTAGTTCTTCTCGACTGTATGTAATGAAACCTAAGATGACCTGGGGTACTAATGTAAGAAATAACACGTAAAAAAACAAAAAACTGCATAGTTTCCTAGGAACGCGAAGCGAGGCGGCCATCTCTGTCGGCGCCGTGTGTGTGCCTGCGAGTGTGTGTGTCTGTGTCAAGCTTACAAAGCATTGATCACATAACGATCGCTCTAACTTCTCTGATTAACTATTATACGAGACATAATCCTACAGATGGATTTCTGTTACATGAACTACAGTCCATTGTCATTAGAATTTCACAGGCATGAAATACAGTCCAATTAGTATTTTGTGTATTTAATTACATTTCGATTTATAAAATCAGCACCCCTACTTTCTGCTATGTGTACATGTAAAAATGAACAATTGTAAAGCATGCTGAGTATTATTCTACTGAGCTCCGCCCCGAAACAAGGCCATGAATAATGCCCAGTGTGCTTTGCAGTATGTTCATCTTCACATACACTGCTTTCGGGAAAGTATTCAGACCCTTGACGTTTTCCACATTTTATTACGTTACAGCCTTATTCTAAAATGGATTAAATCATTTTTTTTCCCCTCATCAGTCTGCACACAATACACCATAATGACATCACAATACCTCAATGACATCACAATACCTCAATGACATCACAATACCTCAATGACATCACAATACCTCAATGACATCACAATACTCCATAATGACAAAGAAAAAACCTTTTGCTTTGAGACTCAAAATTGAACTTCGGTGCTGTTTCCATGGATCATCCTTGAGATGTTTCTACAACTTGACTGGAGTCCACCTACGGTAAATTCAATTGATTGGACATGATTTGGAAAGGCACACACCTGTCTATATAAGGTCCCACAGTTGACAGTTCATGTCAGAGCAAAAACCAAGCCACGAGGTCGAGGGAATTGTCTATAGAGCTCCGAGACAGGATTGTGTCGAGGCACAGATCTGGGGAAAGGTACCAAAACATTTCTGCAGCATTGAAGGTCCCCAAGAACATAGTGGCCTCCATCATTCTTAAATGGAAGAAGTTTGGAACCAACAAGATTCTTCCTAAAGCTGGCTGCCCGGCCAAACTGAGCAATCGGTGGAGAAAGGCCTTGGTCAGGGAGGTGACCAAGAACCTGATGGTCACTCTGACAGAGCTCTGTCACATCTGGAGGAAACCTGGTAGCATCCCTACGATGAAGGTCACAGCATTGTGGATGTTTTTCAGGGACTGGGAGACTCGTCATGATTGAGGCAAAGATGAACAGAGCAAAATCCTTGATGAAAACAAGTCTCTGAATGTCCTCGAGTGGCCCAGCCAGAACCCGGACTTGAACCCAATCGAACATCTCTGGAGAGACCTGAAAATAGCTGTGCAGCGATGCTCCCCATCCAACCTGACAGAGCTTGAGAGGATCTGCGGAGAAGAATGGGAGAAACTCCTCAAATACAGGTGTGCCAAGCTTGTAGCGTCATACCCAAGAAGACTCGAGGCTGTAACCGCTGCCAAAGGTGCTTCAACAAAGTACTGAGTAAAGGGTCTGAATACTAATGTAAATGTAATATTTAATTATTATTATTATTTTGTAAATGAACAAAAATGTCTAAAACCCTGTTTTTGCTTTGTCATTATGGGGTATTGTTATAATGGGGCATTGTGGGGTATTGTTATAATGGGGCATTATGGGGTATTGTTATAAAGGGGCATTATGGGGTATTGTTATATTGGGGCATTATGGGGTATTGTTATATTGGGGCATTATGGGGTATTGTTATAATGGGGCATTATGGGGTATTGTTATAATGGGGCATTATGGGGTATTGTTATAATGGGGCATTATGGGGTATTGTTATAATGGGGCATTGTGGGGTATTGTTATATTGGGGCATTATGGGGTATTGTTATAATGGGGCATTATGGGGTATTGTTATAATGGGGCATTATGGGGTATTGTTATATTGGGGCATTATGGGGTATTGTTATGAAGGGGCATTATGGGGTATTGTTATAATGGGGCATTATGGGGTATTGTTTTAATGGTGCATTATGGGGTATTGTTATAATGGGGCATTATGGGGTATTGTTATAATGGGGCATTATGGGGTATTGTTATAATGGGGCATTGTGGGGTATTGTTATAATGGGGCATTGTGGGGTATTGTTATAATGGGGCATTATGGGGTATTGTTATAATGGGGCATTATGGGGTATTGTTATAAAGGGGCATTATGGGGTATTGTTATAATGGGGCATTATGGGGTATTGTTATAAAGGGACATTATGGGGTATTGTTATAATGGGGCATTATGGGGTATTGTTATAATGGGGCATTATGGGGTATTGTTATAATGGGGCATTATGGGGTATTGTTATAATGGGGCATTATGGGGTATTGTTATAAAGGGGCATTATGGGGTGTTGTTATAATGGGGCATTGTGGGGTATTGTTATAATGGGGCATTATGGGGTATTGTTATAATGGGGCATTGTGGGGTATTGTTATAATGGGGCATTATGGGGTATTGTTATAAAGGGACATTATGGGGTATTGTTATAATGGGGCATTGTGGGGTATTGTTATAATGGGGCATTGTGGGGTATTGTTATAATGGGGCATTATGGGGTATTGTTATAATGGGCCATTGTGGGGTATTGTTATAATGGGGCATTATGGGGTATTGTTATAATGGGGCATTATGGGGTATTGTTATAAAGGGGCATTATGGGGTGTTGTTATAATGGGGCATTGTGGGATATTGTTATAATGGGGCATTATGAGGTATTGTTATAATGGGGCATTGTGGGGTATTGTTATAATGGGGCATTATGGGGTATTGTTATAAAGGGACATTATGGGGTATTGTTATAATGGGGCATTGTGGGGTATTGTTATAATGGGGCATTATGGGGTATTGTTATAAAGGGACATTATGGGGTATTGTTATAATGGGGCATTGTGGGGTATTGTTATAATGGGGCATTATGGGGTATTGTTATAAAGGGGCATTATGGGGTGTTGTTATAATGGGGCATTGTGGGGTATTGTTATAATGGGGCATTATGGGGTATTGTTATAATGGGGCATTGTGGGGTATTGTTATAATGGGGCATTATGGGGTATTGTTATAAAGGGACATTATGGGGTATTGTTATAATGGGGCATTGTGGGGTATTGTTATAATGGGGCATTGTGGGGTATTGTTATAATGGGGCATTATGGGGTATTGTTATAATGGGGCATTGTGGGGTATTGTTATAATGGGGCATTATGGGGTATTGTTATAATGGGGCATTATGGGGTATTGTTATAAAGGGGCATTATGGGGTGTTGTTATAATGGGGCATTGTGGGGTATTGTTATAATGGGGCATTATGGGGTATTGTTATAATGGGGCATTGTGGGGTATTGTTATAATGGGGCATTATGGGGTATTGTTATAAAGGGACATTATGGGGTATTGTTATAATGGGGCATTGTGGGGTATTGTTATAATGGGGCATTATGGGGTATTGTTTTAAAGGGACATTATGGGGTATTGTTATAATGGGGCATTGTGGGGTATTGTTATAATGGGGCATTATGGGGTATTGTTATAAAGGGGCATTATGGGGTGTTGTTATAATGGGGCATTGTGGGGTATTGTTATAATGGGGCATTATGGGGTATTGTTATAATGGGGCATTGTGGGGTATTGTTATAATGGGGCATTATGGGGTATTGTTATAAAGGGACATTATGGGGTATTGTTATAATGGGGCATTGTGGGGTATTGTTATAATGGGGCATTGTGGGGTATTGTTTTAATGGGGCATTATGGGGTATTGTTATAATGGGGCATTGTGGGGTATTGTTATAATGGGGCATTATGGGGTATTGTTATAATGGGGCATTATGGGGTATTGTTATAAAGGGGCATTATGGGGTGTTGTTGTAATGGGGCATTGTGGGGTATTGTTATAATGGGGCATTATGGGGTATTGTTATAAAGGGGCATTATGGGGTGTTGTTATAATGGGGCATTGTGGGGTATTGTTATAATGGGGCATTATGGGGTATTGTTATAATGGGGCATTGTGGGGTATTGTTATAATGGGGCATTATGGGGTATTGTTATAAAGGGACATTATGGGGTATTGTTATAATGGGGCATTGTGGGGTATTGTTATAATGGGGCATTATGAGGTATTGTTATAATGGGGCATTGTGGGGTATTGTTATAATGGGGCATTATGGGGTATTGTTATAAAGGGACATTATGGGGTATTGTTATAATGGGGCATTGTGGGGTATTGTTATAATGGGGCATTATGGGGTATTGTTATAAAGGGACATTATGGGGTATTGTTATAATGGGGCATTATGGGGTATTGTTATAAAGGGACATTATGGGGTATTGTTATAATGGGGCATTGTGGGGTATTGTTATAATGGGGCATTGTGGGGTATTGTTATAATGGGGCATTATGGGGTATTGTTATAATGGGGCATTATGGGGTGTTGTTTAAATGGGGCATTGTGGGGTATTGTTATAATGGGGCATTATGGGGTATTGTTATAATGGGGCATTATGGGGTATTGTTATAATGGGGCATTATGGGGTATTTGTATATTATATATATATTATATAGTTATTGTGTGTAGATGGATGACGGAAAAATACACTTATCAATTTTAGAATATTAAGGCTGTAACAAAATGTGGAAAAAGTCAAAGGGTCTGAGTACTTTCCGAATGCCCTGTATGGATATATATACATATACAGTACATATACAGTACCAGTCAAAAGTTTGGACACACCTACTCATTCAAGGGTTTTTCTGTAACTATTTTCTACATCTAGAATAATGGTGGACATCAACACTATGAAATGGAATCATGTAGGAACCAACGAGGTGTTAAACAAATCAAAATATATTTGATATTTGAGATTCTTCAAAGTAGCCAATCTTTGCTTTGAGGACAGCTTTAAAACACTCTTGGCATTCTCTCAACCAAATTCATGAGGTAGTCACCTGGAATGCATTTCAATTAACAGGTGTGCCTTGTTAAAAGTGAGTTTGTGGAATTTCTTTCCTTCTTAATGCGTTTGAGCCAATCGGTTGTGTTGTGACAAGGTAGGGGTGGTATACAGAAGATAGCCCTATTTGGTAAAAGACCAAGACCATATTATGGCAAGAACAGCTGAAATAAGCAAAGAGAAACGACAGTCCATCATTACTTTAAGACATGAAGGTCAGTCAATCTGGAAAGTTTCTTTAAGTGCAGTCGCAAAAACCATCAAGGACTATGATGAAACTGGCTCTCATGAGGACCGCCACAGGAAAGGAAGACCCAGGCATTACCCAGACACACTACATTACCCAGAAACACTACATTACCCAGAAACACTACATTACCCAGACACAATAAATTTACCCCGAAACACTACATTACCCAGAAACACTAAATTACCCAGACACACTACATTACCCAGAAACACTACATTACCCAGAAACACTACATTAGCCCAAAACACTACATTACCCAGACACACTACATTACCCAGACACACTACATTACCCCGAAACACTACATTACCCAGACACACTACATTACCCAGAAACACTACATTACCCCGAAACACTACATTACCCAGACACACTACATTACCCAGAAACACTACATTACCCCGAAACACTACATTACCCAGACACACTACATTACCCCGAAACACTAAATTACCCCGAAACACTACATTACCCAGACACACTACATTACCCAGAAACACTACATTACCCAGAAACACACTTGTCTAAATTGATGGGTCAATGTGAAGAAATGCAATAACCCCCAGTCACATCTTGCCTAGTGAATGGGTCTCTACAGAAGGTGGAAATTGTACAGCCAAATGGTTGCTTTCGTAGTAGCAATATCAGAAATAGATAGTGTCAATATAAATTCAAATATACAGTATGTACAAGAACAATATTAACTTGAATTTTTTTATTTATTTAACCAGGCAAGTCAGTTAAGAACAAATTCTTATTTACAATGACGGCCTACCCTGGACGACACTAGGCCAATTGTGCGCTGCCCTATGGGACTCCTAAATACGCCCGGTTGTGATACGGCCTGGAATCGAACCAGGGTCTGTAGTGACGCCTCTAGACGCAGTGCCTTAGACCGCTGCGCCAATCGGGAGCCCAACGATATCAGTGATAGGTGAGGTAGGTATATGAGTTATAGTTTTCATACAATCAGGGGTAAAGTGGCTGAGAGGCAGGATAAAAACTTTAATAGTAGCAGCAACGTATTAGGAGAGAGTCATGTGAATAGAGGCAGATAGTAGCAGCAACGTATCAGGAGAGAGTCATGTGAATAGAGGCAGATAGTAGCAGCAACGTATCAGGAGAGAGTCATGTGAATAGAGGCACTGCAGATAGTAGCAGCAACGTATTAGGAGAGAGTCATGTGAATAGAGGCACTGCAGATAGTAGCAGCAACGTATTAGGAGAGAGTCATGTGAATAGAGGCACTGCAGATAGTAGCAGCAACGTATTAGGAGTCATGTGAATAGAGGCATATAGTGCTGATGACTGGTCCGTCTGAATCCCGCTTGGACAAGGGAATCTATATTCGGATAGCCTGTTTCTGTCCTGCCCTTGACTTTGGTGCAGGGCATGTGATGTCCACCTGAAGTGTTGGTACTGCTTAAACCTGTGGCAGCAGCCTGAAGTATGGAGTCAGGTGTTGTTTCCAGCCATAGCTTTCCACCAGCACCGTACCATCCTCCATACTAACCAATCAGCACATAGTATCATCCATATTAACCAATCACCACACAGCATCATCCTAACTAACCAATCACCACACAGCATTCACGTTACCAGTGGTTCCCAAACCTTTTATAGCCCGTACTCCTTCAAACATTCAACTTCCAGCTGTACCCCCTTTATCACCAGAGTCAGCTGTACCCCCTCTAGCACCAGTGTCAGCTGTACCCCCTCTATCACCAGGGTCAGCTGTACCCCCTTTATCACCAGAGTCAGCTGTACCCCCTCTATCACCAGGGTCAGCTGTACCCCCTTTATCACCAGAGTCAGCTGTACCCCCTCTATCACCAGGGTCATCTGTACCCCCTCTATCACCAGGGTCAGCTGTACCCCCTTTATCACCAGAGTCAGCTGTACCCCCTCTATCACCAGGGTCAGCTGTACCCCCTTTATCACCAGAGTCAGCTGTACCCCCTCTATCACCAGGGTCAGCTGTACCCCCTTTATCACCAGAGTCAGCTGTACCCCCTCCATCACCAGGGTCAGCTGTACCCCCTTTATCACCAGAGTCAGCTGTACCCCCTCTATCACCAGGGTCAGCTGTACCGCCTTTATCACCAGAGTCAGCTGTACCCCCTCTATCACCAGGGTCACTGTACCCCCTTTATCACCAGAGTCAGCTGTACCCCCTCTATCACCAGAGTCAGCTGTACCCCCTCTATCACCAGGGTCAGTCAGCTGTACCCCCTTTATCACCAGGGTCAGCTGTACCCCCTTTATCACCAGGGTCAGCTGTACCCCCTTTATCACCAGAGTCAGCTGTACCCCCTCTATCACCAGAGTCAGCTGTACCCCCTTTATCACCAGGGTCAGCTGTACCCCCTCTATCACCAGAGTCAGCTGTACCCCCTCTATCACCAGGGTCAGCTGTACCCCCTCTATCACCAGAGTCAGCTGTACCCCCTTTATCACCAGGGTCAGCTGTATCCCCTCTATCACCAGGGTCAGCTGTACCCCCTCTATCACCAGAGTCAGCTGTACCCCCTATCACCAGGGTCAGCTGTACCCCCTCTATCACCAGAGTCAGCTGTACCCCCTTTATCACCAGGGTCAGCTGTACCCCCTTTATCACCAGAGTCAGCTGTACCCCCTCTATCACCAGGGTCAGCTGTACCCCCTATCACCAGGGTCAGCTGTACCCCCTCTATCACCAGGGTCAGCTGTACCCCCTCTATCACCAGAGTCAGCTGTACCCCCTTTATCACCAGAGTCAGCTGTACCCCCTCTATCACCAGGGTCAGCTGTACCCCCTTTATCACCAGAGTAAGCTGTACTCCCTTTATCACCAGGGTCAGCTGTACCCCCTTTATCACCAGAGTCAGCTGTACCCCCTTTATCACCAGGGTCAGCTGTACCCCCTTTATCACCAGGGTCAGCTGTACCCCCTCTATCACCAGGATCAGCTGTACCCCCTCTATCACCAGGATCAGCTGTACCCCCTCTATCACCAGGGTCAGCACACTCTCAAATGTTGTTGTTTGCCATCATTGTAATCCTGCCACACACACACACACACTATATGATACATTTATTACTCATAAGAATGAGTGTGAATTTTGTCACAACCCGGCTCGTGGGAAGTGACAAAGAGCTCTTATAGGACCAGGGCACAAATAATAATAATCAATAATTTTGCTCTTTATTTAACCATCTTACATATAAAACCTTATTTGTTGCAATTGTAAATGAGAACTTGTTCTCAACTTGCCTACCTGGTTAAATAAAGGTGAAATAAAATAAAATAAATACATTTGTTCATAGAAAATTGTGAATAACTCACCACATGTTAATGGGAAGGGTGTGCTTGAAAGGATGCACATAACTCTGCAATGTTGGGTTGTATTGGAGAGAGTCTCAGTCTTAAATCATTTTCCACACACAGTCTGTGTCTGTATTTAGTCTTCATGCTAGTGAGGGCTGAGAATCGAATCTCTTTTTAATGTTTAATTTTATTTTAATTTTACCCCGTTCTCTCCCCAATTTCGTGGTATCCAATTGTTAGTAGCTACTATCTTGTCTCATCGCTACAACTCCCGTACGGGCTCGGGAGAGACGAAGGTTGAAAGTCATGCGTCCTCCGATGCACAACCCAACCAAGCCGCACTGCTTCTTAACACAGCGCGCATCCAACCCGGAAGCCAGCCGCACCAATGTGTCGGAGGAAACACTGTGCACCTGGCAACCTTGGCTAGCGTGCACTGCGCCCGGCCCGCCACAGGAGTCACTGGTGCGCGATGAGACAAGGACACCCCTACCGACCAAATCCTCCCTAAACCGGACGACGCTAGGCCAATTGTGCGTCGCCCCACGGACCTCCCGATCACGGCCGGTTACGACAGAGCCTGGGGGCGAACCCAGAGTCTCTGGTGGCACAGCTGGCGCTGCGGTACAGCGCCCTTAACCACTGCGCCACCCGGGAGGCCATTTAAAAAAAATCATAATAATATATTTTTTTAAATGTATTATTTTTGGGGAGAATCAACTCTCACATAGGAACCCACTGTTCCTACTATCCTGGAAAATACAGACATAATGTGAGATCAATAAATGTAGTACCAATCATGTTGGAGGTCAATTAGATAATCAAAACGTGTTGTTTATGTTTTACACACCAAGTGTTGTCATCGATTCCTTGTGGAGACGCCACACTGCTGCTTTTGTCACATGGGACGGCAGCAGCTTTACTCCAAAGTGTTGGTGTCCTGGGTGGCGTCCTGGTAACACTATGGCATTATCCTCTGCGTAGTTGTTGATGAAGTTCACCGCTCGCTGCAAGTCCTCATGCTTCAGGTGTAACCTGTGCTCGGGCCAGCTCTCTTTCTGATGGGAGGCATTAGACCATTCTCCTTGTTTTTACTGGTGGAGGAGAGTCAGGTGTGTTCTACAGGTCTTTCTGATGGGAGGCATTAGACCATTCTCCCTGTATGACAGATGGAGGAGAGTCAGGTGTGTTCTACAGGTCTTTCTGATGGGAGGCATTAGACCATTCTCCTTGTTTTTACTGGTGGAGGAGAAACAGGTGTGTTCTACTGATGCTGAAAGACAAATTCCAGATATTTTAGCATTGTTATACAATAGATGGCTGTAATCAACGTCAGACACACCTGGCTAACCTTACCAGCGGTGTGGACTCGAGTCACATGACTTGGACTCGAGTTAGACTCGAGTCACGAATATGATGACTTGCAACTCGACTTTGACTTTAACACCAATGACTTGTGACTTGACTTAGACTTGAGCCTTTTGACTTGAACTGACTTGATACCCTCCCCAAGCCCAAATATTAAAAATGATGCTATTACAAAAAGTTTTAATTTAATTACAGTTTGAATCGGACAGCAGCCAAGCAAATTGTGGCAGCTGAGAAAAAGTGGAGCCCTTGGAAAGATGATACCCAAAATTATTATTTTTTTATTCTACAATGTAGAAAATAGTAAAAAAAAAGAAAAACCTTGAGTAGGTGTGTCCAAACTCTTGACTGGTACTATATACAGTATGTTCCTTTATTATATTCCCCTAACCCAACACCCCTCCCCTAATTGGACTAAACTAATGGACAACAACACTTAGGCTTCTACTTCCAGTTAATACCGACTATATACATTTTACGGACCCACTATATTTTACATTAGTTATCTTGTTGTTTTTAGTCCCATCCTTCATCCTTCAGCTCCATTCAACCCCTCCCATCTATCTCTTAGCACCATCCAGTCCCATCCTTTTCAGCTCCATTCAACCCCTCCCATCTATCTCTGAACACCATCCAGTCCCATCCTTCAGCTCCATTCAACCCCTCCCATCTATCTCTGAACACCATCCAGTCCCATCCTTCAGCTCCATTCAACCCCTCCCATCTATCTCTAAACACCATCCAGTCCCATCCTTCAGCTCCATTCAACCCCTCCCATCTCTCTCTGAACACCATCCAGTCCCATCCTTCAGCTACCCTCAACCCCTCCCATATATCTCTGAAGACCATCCAGTCCCAGCCTTCAGCTCCCCTCAACCTCTCCCATCTATCTCTGAAGACCATCCAGTCCCATCCTTCAGCTCCCCTCAACCTCTCCCATCTATCTCCTAACACCATCCAGTCCCATCCTTCAGCTCCCCTCAACCTCTCCCATCTATTTCTGAACACCATCCAGTCCCATCCTTCAGCTCCCCTCAACCTCTCCCATCTATCTCTGAACACCATCCAGTCCCATCCTTCAGCTCCATTCAACCCCTCCCATCTATCTCTCAACACCATCCAGTCCCATCCTTCAGCTCCCCTCAACCCCTCCCATCTATCTCTCAACACCATCCAGTCCCATCCTTCAGCTCCCCTCAACCCCTCCCATCTATCTCTCAACACCATCCAGCTTCTACTTTGCCATATATTTTTAACTGTGCTGTTTTGTTTCATAAAGTTCTGAGCCTTTCCATTATCATAGCTTCTACAGATTATAAAGGAAAGATATATTTATTTGCTAAAAGTATTATTACATTATTGATCGATTGACTATGACTTTTCTGATCACCCAGTAGCGTTATCTCCAGGTAAATGGTAAACTTCTTCTGAACCATTCCTGGACCTGCGACCAATAACAATCTACATATTTACAGTACCAAAACAATCTACATATTTACAGTACCAAAACAATCTACATATTTACAGTACCAAAACAATCTACATATTTACAGTACCAAAACAATCTACATATTTACAGTACCAAAACAATCTACATATTTACAGTACCAAAACAAACTACATATTTACAGTACCAAAACAAACTACATATTTACAGTACCAAAACAATCTACATATTTACAGTACCAAAACAATCTACATATTTACAGTACCAAAACAATCTACATATTTACAGTACCAAAACAATCTACATATTTACAGTACCAAAACAATCTACATATTTACAGTACCAAAACAATCTACATATTTACAGTACCAAAACAATCTACATATTTACAGTACCAAAACAATCTACATATTTACAGTACCAATCACAAACTACATATTTACAGTACCAAAACAATCTACATATTTACAGTACCAAAACAAACTGCATATTTACAGTACCAAAACAATCTACATATTTACAGTACCAAAACAAACTACATATTTACAGTACCAAAACAATCTACATATTTACAGTACCAAAACAATCTACATATTTACAGTACCAAAACAAACTACATATTTACAGTACCAAAACAATCTACATATTTACAGTACCAAAACAATCTACATATTTACAGTACCAAAACAATCTACATATTTACAGTACCAAAACAATCTACATATTTACAGTACCAAAACAAACTGCATATTTACAGTACCAAAACAAACTACATATTTACAGTACCAAAACAAACTGCATATTTACAGTACCAAAACAATCTACATATTTACAGTACCAAAACAATCTACATATTTACAGTACCAAAACAATCTACATATTTACAGTACCAAAACAAACTGCATATTTACAGTACCAAAACAATCTACATATTTACAGTACCAAAACAATCTACATATTTACAGTACCAAAACAATCTACATATTTACAGTACCAAAACAATCTACATATTTACAGTACCAAAACAAACTGCATATTTACAGTACCAAAACAATCTACATATTTACAGTACCAAAACAAACTACATATTTACAGTACCAAAACAATCTACATATTTACAGTACCAAAACAATCTACATATTTACAGTACCAAAACAATCTACATATTTACAGTACCAAAACAAACTACATATTTACAGTACCAAAACAAACTGCATATTTACAGTACCAAAACAATCTACATATTTACAGTACCAAAACAAACTACATATTTACAGTACCAAAACAATCTACATATTTACAGTACCAAAACAAACTACATATTTACAGTACCAAAACAATCTACATATTTACAGTACCAATCACAATCTACATATTTACAGTACCAAAACAATCTACATATTTACAGTACCAAAACAAACTGCATATTTACAGTACCAAAACAAACTACATATTTACAGTACCAAAACAATCTACATATTTACAGTACCAAAACAATCTACATATTTACAGTACCAAAACAAACTACATATTTACAGTACCAAAACAAACTGCATATTTACAGTACCAAAACAATCTACATATTTACAGTACCAAAACAATCTACATATTTACAGTACCAAAACAATCTACATATTTACAGTACCAAAACAATCTACATATTTACAGTACCAAAACAAACTACATATTTACAGTACCAAAACAAACTACATATTTACAGTACCAAAACAATCTACATATTTACAGTACCAATCACAAACTGCATATTTACAGTACCAAAACAAACTGCATATTTACAGTACCAAAACAATCTACATATTTACAGCACCAAAACAATCTACATATTTACAGTACCAAAACAAACTACATATTTACAGTACCAAAACAATCTACATATTTACAGTACCAAAACAATCTACATATTTACAGTACCAATCACAAACTACATATTTACAGTACCAAAACAAACTGCATATTTACAGTACCAAAACAATCTACATATTTACAGTACCAAAACAATCTACATATTTACAGTACCAAAACAAACTGCATATTTACAGTACCAAAACAATCTACATATTTACAGTACCAAAACAAACTGCATATTTACAGTACCAAAACAATCTACATATTTACAGTACCAAAACAATCTACATATTTACAGTACCAAAACAATCTACATATTTACAGTACCAATCACAAACTACATATTTACAGTACCAAAACAAACTGCATATTTACAGTACCAAAACAATCTACATATTTACAGTACCAAAACAATCTACATATTTACAGTACCAATCACAAACTACATATTTACAGTACCAAAACAAACTACATATTTACAGTACCAAAACAAACTACATATTTACAGTACCAAAACAATCTACATATTTACACTACCAAAACAATCTACATATTTACAGTATCAAAACAATCTACATATTTACAGTACCAAAACAATCTACATATTTACAGTACCAAAACAAACTACATATTTACAGTACCAAAACAAACTACATATTTACAGTACCAATCACAAACTACATATTTACAGTACCAAAACAAACTGCATATTTACAGTACCAAAACAAACTACATATTTACAGTACCAAAACAAACTACATATTTACAGTACCAAAACAAACTGCATATTTACAGTACCAAAACAATCTACATATTTACAGTACCAAAACAATCTACATATTTACGGTACCAAAACAATCTACATATTTACAGTACCAAAACAATCTACATATTTACAGTACCAAAACAAACTACATATTTACAGTACCAATCACAATCTGCATATTTACAGTACCAATCACAAACTACATATTTACAGTACCAAAACAATCTACATATTTACAGTACCAAAACAATCTACATATTTACAGTACCAAAACAATCTACATATTTACAGTACCAAAACAAACTGCATATTTACAGTACCAAAACAAACTACATATTTACAGTATTAAAACAATCTACATATTTACAGTACCAAAACAATCTACATATTTACAGTACCAAAACAATCTACATATTTACAGTACCAAAACAAACTACATATTTACAGTACCAAAACAAACTGCATATTTACAGTACCAAAACAATCTACATATTTACAGTACCAAAACAAACTACATATTTACAGTACCAAAACAAACTGCATATTTACAGTACCAAAACAAACTGCATATTTACAGTACCAAAACAATCTACATATTTACAGTACCAAAACAAACTACATATTTACAGTACCAAAACAAACTGCATATTTACAGTACCAAAACAATCTACATATTTACAGTACCAAAACAAACTACATATTTACAGTACCAATCACAAACTACATATTTACAGTACCAATCACAAACTACATATTTACAGTACCAAAACAATCTACATATTTACAGTACCAAAACAATCTACATATTTACAGTACCAAAACAATCTACATATTTACAGTACCAAAACAAACTACATATTTACAGTATCAATCACAAACTACATATTTACAGTACCAATCACAAACTACATATTTACAGTACCAAAACAATCTACATATTTACAGTTCCAAAACAATCTACATTATTACAGTACCAAAACAATCTACATATTTACAGTACCAAAACAAACTACATATTTACAGTACCAAAACAATCTACATATTTACAGTACCAAAACAAACTACATATTTACAGTACCAATCACAAACTACATATTTACAGTACCAATCACAAACTACATATTTACAGTACCAAAACAATCTACATATTTACAGTACCAAAACAATCTACATATTTACAGTACCAAAACAATCTACATATTTACAGTACCAATCACAAACTACATATTTACAGTACCAAAACAAACTACATATTTACAGTACCAAAACAATCTACATATTTACAGTACCAAAACAATCTACATATTTACAGTACCAAAACAATCTACATATTTACAGTACCAAAACAAACTGCATATTTACAGTACCAAAACAATCTACATATTTACAGTACCAATCACAAACTACATATTTACAGTACCAAAACAAACTACATATTTACAGTACCAAAACAAACTGCATATTTACAGTACCAAAACAATCTACATATTTACAGTACCAAAACAATCTACATATTTACAGTACCAAAACAATCTACATATTTACAGTACCAAAACAATCTACATATTTACAGTACCAAAACAAACTACATATTTACAGTACCAAAACAAACTGCATATTTACAGTACCAAAACAAACTACATATTTACAGTACCAATCACAAACTACATATTCACAGTACCAAAACAATCTACATATTTACAGTACCAAAACAATCTACATATTTACAGTACCAATCACAAACTACATATTTACAGTACCAAAACAATCTACATATTTACACTACCAAAACAAACTGCATATTTACAGTACCAATCACAAACTACATATTTACAGTACCAAAACAATCTACATATTTACAGTACCAATCACAAACTACATATTTACAGTACCAATCACAAACTACATATTTACAGTACCAATCACAAACTACATATTTACAGTACCAATCACAAACTACATATTTACAGTACCAATCACAAACTACATATTTACAGTACCAAAACAATCTACATATTTACAGTACCAATCACAAACTACATATTTACAGTACCAAAACAATCTACATATTTACAGTACCAAAACAAACTACATATTTACAGTACCAAAACAATCTACATATTTACAGTACCAAAACAAACTGCATATTTACAGTACCAAAACAAACTACATATTTACAGTACCAAAACAATCTACATATTTACAGTACCAAAACAATCTACATATTTACAGTACCAAAACAATCTACATATTTACAGTACCAAAACAATCTACATATTTACAGCACCAAAACAATCTACATATTTACAGTACCAAAACAATCTACATATTTACAGTACCAAAACAATCTACATATTTACAGTACCAAAACAAACTGCATATTTACAGTACCAAAACAAACTACATATTTACAGTACCAAAACAATCTACATATTTACAGTACCAAAACAATCTACATATTTACAGTACCAAAACAATCTACATCTTTACAGTACCAAAACAAACTGCATATTTACAGTACCAAAATAATCTACATATTTACAGTACCAATCACAAACTGCATATTTACAGTATCAAAACAATCTACATATTTACAGTACCAAAACAATCTACATATTTACAGTACCAAAACAATCTACATATTTACAGTACCAAAACAAACTACATATTTACAGTACCAAAACAAACTGCATATTTACAGTACCAAAACAAACTACATATTTACAGTACCAAAACAATCTACATATTTACAGTACCAATCACAATCTACATATTTACAGTACCAAAACAAACTGCATATTTACAGTACCAAAACAAACTACATATTTACAGTACCAAAACAATCTACATATTTACAGTACCAATCACAATCTACATATTTACAGTACCAAAACAAACTGCATATTTACAGTACCAAAACAAACTACATATTTACAGTACCAAAACAAACTACATATTTACAGTACCAAAACAATCTACATATTTACAGTACCAATCACAATCTACATATTTACAGTACCAAAACAAACTACATATTTACAGTACCAAAACAAACTGCATATTTACAGTACCAAAACAATCTGCATATTTACAGTACCAATCACAATCTACATATTTACAGTACCAAAACAAACTACAAATTTACAGTACCAAAACAATCTGCATATTTACAGTACCAAAACAATCTACATATTTACAGTACCAAAACAATCTACATATTTACAGTACCAAAACAATCTACATATTTACAGTACCAAAACAAACTACATATTTACAGTACCAAAACAAACTGCATATTTACAGTACCAATCACAAACTACATATTTACAGTACCAAAACAATCTACATATTTACAGTACCAAAACAATCTACATATTTACAGTACCAATCACAAACTACATATTTACAGTACCAAAACAAACTACATATTTACAGTACCAAAACAAACTACATATTTACAGTACCAAAACAATCTACATATTTACAGTACCAAAACAATCTACATATTTACAGTACCAAAACAATCTACATATTTACAGTACCAAAACAAACTACATATTTACAGTACCAAAACAATCTACATATTTACAGTACCAAAACAATCTACATATTTACAGTACCAAAACAATCTACATATTTACAGTACCAAAACAATCTACATATTTACAGTACCAAAACAAACTACATATTTACAGTACCAAAACAAACTACATATTTACAGTACCAAAACAATCTACATATTTACAGTACCAATCACAAACTACATATTTACAGTACCAAAACAAACTGCATATTTACAGTACCAAAACAATCTACATATTTACAGTACCAAAACAAACTACATATTTACAGTACCAAAACAATCTACATATTTACAGTACCAAAACAATCTACATATTTACAGTACCAAAACAATCTACATATTTACAGTACCAATCACAAACTGCATATTTACAGTACCAAAACAATCTACATATTTACAGTACCAATCACAAACTGCATATTTACAGTACCAAAACAAACTGCATATTTACAGTACCAATCACAAACTACATATTTACAGTACCAATCACAAACTACATATTTACAGTACCAATCACAAACTACATATTTACAGTACCAATCACAAACTGCATATTTACAGTACCAATCACAAACTACATATTTACAGTACCAATCACAAACTGCATATTTACAGTACCAAAACAAACTGCATATTTACAGTACCAATCACAAACTACATATTTACAGTACCAATCACAAACTACATATTTACAGTACCAATCACAAACTACATATTTACAGTACCAAAATGAATGATCTAATGATTCTGTCTCTTTGCAGAAAAAGTTTGGAATCCGGCGTCGTTTTGTGTATCAGTTCATAAACCATGTGCCATTGAAAATCTCTTCCCAACTATTTTGCAATCTGTTTGGCACGGCTATCAATTAATTGGTCCTTAAATTAAACTGGTATACTTTTTTATTCATCACAATTCTCTTTAACCAATGTTGGTCTTTAATGCCGACGGACAAGTTCCTTACTTTTTCCCCCTTGCGTGTGTGTGCATGTGTGTGTGTGTGTGCTTCTGAGTGTGTGTGTGTGTGTGTGCTTCTGTGTGTGTGTGCTTCTGTGTGTGTGTGAATGTGTGTGTGTGTGCTGTATTTTCCAATGGATTAGAGGTGATTAGGAAATGAAAGGATCCATTGTTCTGTGTTTACACACTGCACAGCGGAAGGATGGGGACGGAAAGGACGGGAGGTGAAGGGAAGAGGAGAAGGGAGGGGAGGTACGAGAGAACAGAAGAGAGGGAAGAGGGAAGAGGAGAAGGGAGGGGAGGTACGAGAGAACAGAAGAGAGGGAAGTGAGAAGAGGAGAAGGGAGGGGAGGTACGAGAGAACAGAAGAGAGGGAAGAGGGAAGAGGAGAAGGGAGGGGAGGTACGAGAGAACAGAAGAGAGGGAAGAGGGAAGAGGAGAAGGGAGGGAGAACAGAGAGAACAGAAGAGAGGGAAGAGGGAAGAGGAGAAGGGAGGGGAGGGAGAACAGAGAGAACAGAAGAGAGGGAAGAGGGAAGAGGAGAAGGGAGGGGAGGTACGAGAGAACAGAAGAGAGGGAAGAGGGAAGAGGGAAGAGGAGAAGGGAGGGGAGGTACGAGAGAACAGAAGAGAGGGAAGAGGAGAAGGGAGGGGAGGTACGAGAGAACAGAAGAGAGAGAAGAGGGAAGAGGAGAAGGGAGGGGATGTACGAGAGAACAGAAGAGAGAGGAGAGAAGTAGACATTGGTTTTAAAGAAAGAGAAGGGGGAGAAGAGAGAGGGACTGAGAGAAAGAGGGATAGAGAGAGGTTTTACTGTTAATTACTAATATTTTATTGTTTATGTTGTTCAATTTATTTCTTCTCACTTTTGTTTATTGTCTATTTCACATATGTCATGCCAATAAAACCCCTTTTGAATTGAATTGGGGGGGGGGGTAGAGAGCTAGAGGGTCGAGGGAAAGAGTGAGAGAGAGAGAGAGTAGTGTAGGGGGAAAAACATATGATATTATAAACTCCATGTACACAAACACAAAGTTTTTAGTTAAAATTGGCAAAAAACTCACATTCTTTCCACATGGCCGTGGGGTGAGACAGGGATGCAGCTTAAGCCCCACCCTCTTCAACATTTATATCAACAAATTGGCGCGGGCACTAGAACAGTCTGCAGCACCCGGCCTCACCCTACTAGAGTCTGAAGTCTAATTTCTACTGTTTGCTGATGATCTGATGCTTCTGTCACCAACCAAGGAGGGCCTACAGCAGCACCTAGATCTTCTGCACAGATTTTGTCAGACCTGGGCCCTGACAGACCTGGGCTCTGACAGTAAATCTCAGTAAGACCAAAATAATGTTCCACAAAAGGTCCCGTTCCCAGGACCAGAAATACTAATTCCATCTAGACACTGTTCCTCTAGAACACACAAAACACTATACATACCTCGGCCTAAACATCAGCGCCACGGGTAACTTCCACAAAGCTGTGAACAAGCTGAGAGACAAGGCAAGAAGGGCCTTCTATGCAATCAAAGGGAACAACAAATGTGACATACCAATTAGAAAGGCCGCCGTAGGCAGACCTGGCTCTCAAGAGAAGACAGGCTATGTGCACACTGCCCACAAAATGAGATGGAAACTGAGCTGCACTCGCTAAACTCCAGCCAAATGTATGACCAGATTGGAGAGACGTCCCTTTTTCAGGACCCTGTCTTTCAAAGATAATTCCTAAAAATCCAAATAACTTCACAGATCTTCATTGTAAAGGGTTTAAACACTGTTTCCCATGCTTGTTCAATGAACCATAAACAATTAATGAACATGCACCTGTGGAACGGTCTTTAAGACACTAACAGCTTACAGACGGTAGGCAATTAAGGTCCCAGTTATGAAAATTTAGTACACTACTGACTCTGTAAAACACCAATAGAAAGATGCCCAGGGTCCCTTTTCATCTGTGTGAATGTGCCTTAGGCATGCTGCAAGGAGACATGAGGACTGCAGATGTGGCCAGGGCAATAAATTGCAATGTCCGTACTGTGAGACGCCTAAGACAGCTACCGGGAGACAGGACAGACAGCTGATCGTCCTCGCAGTGGCAGACCACGTGTAACAACACCTGCACGGGATCAGTACATCTGAACATCACACCTGCGGGACAGGTACAGGATGGCAACAACAACTGCCTGAGTGACACCAGGAACGTACAATCCCTCCATCAATGCTCAGACTGTCCGCAATAGGCTGAGAGAGGCTGGACTGAGGGCTTATAGGCCTGTTGTAAGGCAGGTCCTCAGAGGGTCCATCATGGTCTGGGGCGATGGGTCACAGCATCATTGGACTGAGCTTGTTGTCATTGCAGGCATTATCAAAGCTGTGAGTTACAGGGAAGACATCCTCCTCCCTCATGTGGTACCCTTCCTGCAGGCTCATCCTGACATGACCCTCCAGCATGACAAAGCCACCAGCCATACTGCTCATTCAGTGCATGATTTCCTGCAAGACAGGAATGTCAGTGTTCTGCCATGGCCAGCGAAGAGCCCGGATCTCAATCACATTGAGCACGTCTGGGATCTGTTGTGTCGGAGGGTGAGGGCTAGGGCCATTCCCCCCAGAAATGTCCAGGAAGTTGCAGGTGCCTTGGTGGAAGAGTGGGGTAACATCTCACAGCAAGAACTGGCAAATCCGGTGCAGTCCCTGAGGAGGAGATGCACTGCAGTACTTAATGCAGCTGGTGGCCACACCAGATACTGACTGATACTTTTGATTTTGTTCAGGGACACATCATTCCATTTCTGTTAGTCACATGTCTGTGGAACTTGTTCAGTTTATGTCTCAGTTGTTGAATCTTATGTTCATACAAATATTTACACATGTTAAGTTTGCTGAAAATAAACAGAGTTGACAATGAGAGGACGTTTCTTTTTTTGCTGAGTTTATTCAGATTACACAGATCCACAAAGAATTCGAAAACAAATCCAAATTTGATAAACTCCCATATCTACTGAGTGAAATTCCACAGTGTGCCATCACAGCAGCAAGATGTGTGACCTGTTGCCACGAGAAAAGGGCAACCAGTGAAGAACAAACACCATTGTAAATACAACCCATATTTATGTTTATTTATTTTCCCTTCTGTACTTTAACTATTTGCACATCATTACAACACTGTATATAGACATACAGTGCCTTGCGAAAGTATTCGGCCCCCTTGAACTTTGCGACCTTTTGCCACATTTCAGGCTTCAAACA
>NC_048593.1:46542616-46550116 GCF_013265735.2 Oncorhynchus mykiss
GTCTACTACACCTGTTGTATTCTGCATTTCACTGTAAGGTCTACTACACCTGTTGTATTCATCATTTCACTGTAAGGTCTACTACACCTGTTGTATTCTGCATTTCACTGTAAGGTCTACTACACCTGTTGTATTCATCATTTCACTGTAAGGTCTACTACACCTGTTGTATTCAGCATTTCACTGTAAGGTCTACCTACACCTGTTGTATTCAGGATTTCACTGTAAGGTCTACTACACCTGTTGTATTCAGCATTTCACTGTGAGGTCTACTACACCTGTTGTATTCAGCATTTCACTGTAAAGTCTACTACACCTGTTGTATTCAGCATTTCACTGTAAGGTCTACTACACCTGTTGTATTCAGCATTTCACTGTAAGGTCTACTACACCTGTTGTATTCAGCATTTCACTGTAAGGTCTACTACACCTGTTGTATTCAGCATTTCACTGTGAGGTCTACTACACCTGTTGTATTCAGCATTTCACTGTAAGGTCTACTACACCTGTTGTATTCAGCATTTCACTGTAAGGTCTACTACACCTGTTGTATTCAGCATTTCACTGTCAGGTCTACTACACCTGTTGTATTCAGCATTTCACTGTGAGGTCTACTACACCTGTTGTATTCAGCATTTCACTGTGAGGTCTACTACACCTGTTGTATTCAGCATTTCACTGTAAGGTCTACTACACCTGTTGTATTCAACATTTCACTGTGAGGTCTACTACACCTGTTGTATTCAGCATTTCACTGTAAGGTCTACTACACCTGTTGTATTCAACATTTCACTGTGAGGTCTACACTTAGAAACCATTGGGCCTATATGAATTCTACAGTCTATTGAAAGACATGCTGTGACTTAGAAACTAACATGGAACAAGACTCAAGTTTAAATACATTTATTAAATTAAATACATTTTATAAAAGCTAATTGAAATTGAAAGTTGAAATGACAAAGGCAAAATAAATTAAATCATCACATTTTATTTATTTATTTATTTATCACAATAAAACCAATTGATTTCTTCAATAGTAGAGTTCATATAGGCCCAATAAACACTCAATCAATGAAAATAATCTGATTTTATTTTTGTTATCCTCTTTTTCATGGTATCCAGTTGTTAGTAGTTACAGTCTTGTCTCATCGCTACATCTCCCGTACTCGGGGAGAGGAGAA
The DNA here is from genome assembly GCF_013265735.2 of Oncorhynchus mykiss. Classification (NCBI taxonomy): domain Eukaryota; kingdom Metazoa; phylum Chordata; class Actinopteri; order Salmoniformes; family Salmonidae; genus Oncorhynchus; species Oncorhynchus mykiss. The sequence continues at coordinate 46,543,798 of NC_048593.1, forward strand.
GGTCCTCCGAAACACAACCCAACCAAGCTGCACTGCGCGCATCCAACCCGGAAACCAAACACCATACACCTGGCGACCTGGTCAGCACGCACGGCGCCTGGCCCGCCACAGGAGTTGCTAGTACGCGATAATATCAAGTATCGTGATAATATCAAGTATCGTGATAATATCAAGTATCGTGATAATATCAAGTATCGTGATAATATCAAGTATCGTGATAATATCAAGTATCGTGATAATATCAAGTATCGCGATAATATCAAGTATCGTGATAATATCAAGTATCGCGATAATATCAAGTATCGCGATAATATCAAGTATCGTCATACTAAACCTTGTTCTGGTATCGAAGTCAAAATTCTGGTATCGTGACAACACTAGCGTGATTGCTTGTATGGCTGTGTGTGTGTGTATGTGTGTTTATGTGTGTGTGTGTGTGTGTGTAAATAACTGTACTATGTTCATACCTGTACAGGTCCATGGTCTGGATGCAGACACCTGGAAGAAGGTCGATGTTGTTCACATCGACATCGCAGACCGCAGTCAGGTGGATAGCAAGGTAAACAGTCACACACACCACAGTCAGGTGGATACCAAGGTAAACAGTCAGACACACAGTCACACACACAGTCACACACACCACAGTCAGGTGGATACTAAGGTAAACAGTCAGACACACAGTCACACACACAGTCAGACACACCACAGTCAGGTGGATACCAAGGTAAACAGTCACACACACCACAGTCAGGTGGATACCAAGTAAACAGTCAGACACACCACAGTCAGGTGGATACCAAGGTAAACAGTCACACACACCACAGTCAGGTGGATACCAAGGTAAACAGTCAGACACACCACAGTCAGGTGGATACCAAGGTAAACAGTCACACACACAGTCACACACACCACAGTCAGGTGGATACCAAGGTAAACAGTCAGACACACCACAGTCAGGTGGATAGGAAGGTAAACAGTCAGACACACCACAGTCAGGTGGATACCAAGGTAAACAGTCAGACACACCACAGTCAGGTGGATATCAAGGTAACCAGTCAGACACACCACAGTCAGGTGGATACCAAGGTAACCAGTCAGACACACCACAGTCAGGTGGATACCAAGGTAAACAGTCACACACACAGTCAGGTGGATACCAAGGTAAACAGTCAGACACACCACAGTCAGGTGGATACCAAGGTAAACAGTCAGACACACCACAGTCAGGTGGATACCAAGGTAACCAGTCAGACACACCACAGTCAGGTGGATACCAAGGTAAACAGTCACACACACCACAGTCAGGTGGATACCAAGTAAACAGTCAGACACACCACAGTCAGGTGGATAGGAAGGTAAACAGTCAGACACACACAGTCAGGTGGATACCAAGGTAAACAGTCACACACACCACAGTCAGGTGGATACCAAGGTAAACAGTCAGACACACCACAGTCAGGTGGATACCAAGGTAAACAGTCACACACACCACAGTCAGGTGGATACCAAGGTAAACAGTCAGACACACCACAGTCAGGTGGATACCAAGTAAACAGTCAGACACACCACAGTCAGGTGGATAGGAAGGTAAACAGTCAGACACACACAGTCAGGTGGATACCAAGGTAAACAGTCAGACACACCACAGTCAGGTGGATAGCAAGGTAAACACTAATGATTTGTATAGAAGACTCCCCCTTGATGATTCAGTACATGGATTTGTCTCGGCACTCCCTTGTTCCTGGTTCAATACCCCAGGGTTTCCCTCCCCTGGGTCCTGGGCCCTTCTCCCTTAGGTCCTGGGCCCTTCTCCCCAGGGTCCTGGGCCCTTCTCCCCTGGGTCCTGGGCCCTTCTCCCCAGGGTCCTGGGCCTTTCTCCCCAGGGTCCTGGGCCCTTCTCCCCAGGGTCCTGGGCCCTTCTCCCCTTGGTCCTGGGCCCTTCTCCCCTTGGTCCTGGGCCCTTCTCCTCAGGGTCCTGGGCCCTTCTCCCCTGGGTCCTGGGCCCTTCTCCCCTGGGTCCTGGGCCCTTCTCCCCTGGGTCCTGGGCCCTTCTCCCCTGGGTCATGGGCCCTTCTCCCCTGGGTCCTGGGCCCTTCTCCCCTGGGTCCTGGGCCCTTCTCCACTGGGTCCTGGGCCCTTCTCCCCTGGGTCCTGGGCCCTTCTCCCCTGGGTCCTGGGCCCTTCTCCCCTGGGTCATGGGACCTTCTCCCCTTGGGTCCTGGGCCCTTCTCCCCTGGGTCATGGGCCCTTCTCCCCTGGGTCCTGGGCCCTTCTCCCCTGGGTCATGGGCCCTTCTCCCCTGGGTCCTGGGCCCTTCTCCCCTGGGTCCTGGGCCCTTCTCCCCTGGGTCATGGGCCCTTCTCCCCTGGGTCCTGGGCCCTTCTTCCCTGGGTCCTGGGCCCTTCTCCTTTGGGTCATGGGCCCTTCTCCCCTGGGTCATGGGCCCTTCTCCCCTGGGTCCTGGGCCCTTCTCCCCTGGGTCCTGGGCCCTTCTCCCCTGGGTCCTGGGCCCTTCTCCCCTGGGTCCTGGGCCCTTCCTCTTTGTGTCCTGGGCCCTTCTCCCCTGGGTCATGGGCCCTTCTCCCCTGGGTCCTGGGCCCTTCTCCCCTGGGTCCTGGGCCCTTCTCCCCTGGGTCATGGGCCCTTCTCCCCTGGGTCCTGGGCCCTTCTCCCCTGGGTCCTGGGATCTTCTCCCCTGGGTCCTGGGCCCTTCTCCTCAGGGTGAACGTTTTGTTTTTTTGCCCTAGCACAACACAGCTGTTTCCACTAATAAACTCATCGTCAAGCTTTGATAACTAGAATCAGCTGTGTCGTGCTAGGGCAAAAAACAAAATGTGCACCCATGGGGGGGGCCGAGTTTGAGAAATGCTGCACTACATGATACGCACAGAAGTTGAAATAATTGATTGTATGCTGAATGGACAACATTTTTGTAGCAAACAGCAGGGCAGGGAAGCGAACACTGAGCTCTGGCGTGAAAGGCAAGCGCCATACATTTCGCACCGGTATGGTTAACCCACCTGGTGGGAATTGCAACACTATACAGTACTTCTCTATTCCCTTTATCCTCCCTCTCTCTCTTCCTCTTTCTCTCCCTCCCTCCCTCCCTCGCTCCCTCCCTCCTTCTCTCTCTCTCTCTCTCCCCCTCCCTCCCTCCCTCCCTCCCCCACTCTTCCTCCCTCTCTTCCTCCACCTGTTCCCTCTCTCTCTCTCCTTATCTCTCTCCCCCCCTCTCTCGCTCTCTCTCCATCTCTCTCTCTCAATTTCAATTTAAGGGACTTTATTGGCATGGGAAACATATGTTTACATTGCCAAAGCAAGTGAAGTAGATAATAAACAAAAGTGAAATAAACAATACAAAAATTAACAGGAAACATTACACTCACAAAACTGGAAACCACATATCCCGAGGCTGCATATATTGTAGCTGGGGATTTTAACAAGGCTAATCTGAAAACAAGGCTCCCTAAATTCTATCAGCATATCGATTGCGCAACCAGGGATGGTAAAACCCTGGATCATTGTTATTCTAACTTCCGCAACGCATATTAGGCCCTCCCCCGCACTCCTTTCGGAAAAGCTGACCACGACTCCATTTTGTTGCTTCCAGCCTACAGACAGAAACTAAAACAAGAAGCGCCCGCGCTCAGGTCTGTTCAACGCTGGTCCGACCAATCTGATTGCACGCTTCAAGACTGCTTCGATCACGTGGATTGGGATATGTTCCGCATTGCGTCCAACAACAACATTAACGAGTACACTGATTCGGTGAGCGAGCTCATTAGAAAGTGCATCGGAGATGTTAAACCCACAGCGTCTATTAAAACATTCCCAAACCAGAAACTGTGGATTTGATGGCAGAACTCGCACGAAACTGAAAGCGCGAACCACTGCTTTTAACCAGGGCAAGGTGACCGGAAACATGACCGAATACAAACAGTGAAGCTATTCCCTCCGCAAGGCAATCAAACAAGCTAAGCGTAAGTATAGAGTCAAAGTAGAGTCGCAATTCAACGGCTCAGACACGAGAGGTATGTGGCAGGGTCTACAGTCAATCACAGACTATAAAAGGAAAACCAGCCCTGTCGCGGACCAGGATGTCTTGCTCCTAGACAGACTAAACAACTTCTTTGCTTGCTCGCTTTGAGGACAACACAGTGCCACCGACGCGGGCCGCTACCAAAACCTGCAGGCCCAGACGGCATCCCCAGCCGCGTCCTCAGAGCATGCTCAGACCAGCTGGCTGGTGTGTTTACGGACATATTCAATCAATCCTTGTCCCAGTCTGCTGTTCCCACATGCTTCAAGGGGGCCACCATTGTTCCTGTTCCCAAGAAAGCTAAGGTAACTGAGTTAAACGACTACCGCCCCGTAACACTCACTTCCGTCATCATGAAGTGCTTTGAGAGACTAGTCAAGGACCATATCACCTCCACCCTACCTGACACCCTAGACCCACTCCAATTTGCTTACCGCCCAAATAGGTCCACAGATGACGCAATCTCAACCACACTGCACACTGCCCTAACCCATCTGGACAAGAGGAATACCTATGTGAGAATGCTGTTCATCGACTACAGCTCAGCATTTAGCACCGTAGAACCCTCCAAACTCGTCATCAAGCTCAAGACCCTGGGTCTCAACCCCGACCTGTGCAACTGGGTACTGGACTTCCTGACGGGCCGCCCCCAGGTGGTGAGAGTAGGTAACAACATCTCCACACCGCTGATCCTCAAAGCTGGGGACCCTCAAGGGTGCGTTCTCAGCCCTCTCCTGTACTCCCTGTTCACCCACGACTGCGTGGCCATGCAGGCGTCCAACTCAATCATCAAGTTTGCAGACAACACAACAGTAGTGGGCTTGATTACCAACAACGACGAGACAGCCTACATGTAGGAGGTGTGGTGTCAGGAAAGTAACCTCACACTCAACGTCAACAAAACAAAGGAGATAATCGTGGACTTCAGGAAACAGCAGAAGAGCAGCCCCCTATCCACATCGATGGGACAGTAGTGGAGAGGGTGCAAAGTTTTAAGTTCCTCGGCATACACATCACGGACAAACTGAATTGGTCCACCAACACAGACCGCGTGGTGAAGAAGGCGCAGCAGCGCCTCTTCAACCTCAGGAGGCTGAAGAGATTTGGCTTGTAACCAAAAACACTCACAAACTTTTACAGATGCACAATCGAGAGCATCCTGTTGGGCTGTATCACCGCCTGGTACGGCTACTGCTCCGCCCACAACCGTAAGGCTCTCCAGAGGGTAGTGAGGTCTGCACAACGCATCACCGGGGGCAAACTACCTGCCCTCCAGGACACCTACACCATCCGATGTCACAGGAAGGCCAAAAAGATAATCAAGGACAACAACCACCCGAGCCACTAACTGTTCACCTCAGTACAGGTGCATCAAAGTAGGGACCGAGAGACTGAAAAACAGCTTCTATCTCAAGGCCATCAGACTGTTAAACATACTGACTCAACTCCTGCCACTTTAATAATGGAAAAATGTATGTAATAAATGTATCACTAGCCACAACAATTAACAAGTCAATAACACAGTAGAAAAAAAGGAGAGTCTATATACATTGTGTGCAAAAGGCATGAGGAGGTAGGCGAATAATTACAATTTTGCAGATTAACACTGGAGTGATAAATGATCAGATGGTCATGTACAGGTAGAGATATTGGTGTGCAAAAGAGCAGAAAAGTAAATAAATAAAAACAGTATGGGGTTGAGGTAGGTAAAAATGGGTGGGCTATTTACCGATAGACTATGTACTGCTGCAGCGATCGGTTAGCTGCTCAGATAGCTGATGTTTGAAGTTGGTGAGGGAGATAAAAATCTCCAACTTCAGCGATTTTTGCAATTCGTTCCAGTCACAGGCAGCAGAGAACTGGAACGAAAGGCGGCCAAATGAGGTGTTGGCTTTAGGGATGATCAGTGAGATACACCTGCTGGAGCGCGTGTTACGGGTGGGTGTTGCCATCGTGACCAGTGAACTGAGATAAGGCGGAGCTTTACCTAGCATGGACTTGTAGATGACCTGGAGCCAGTGGGTCTGGCGACGAATATGTAGCGAGGGCCAGCCGACTAGAGCATACAGGTCGCAGTGGTGGGTGGTATAAGGTGCTTTAGTGACAAAACGGATGGCACTGTGATAAACTGCATCCAGTTTGCTGAGTAGAGTGTTGGAAGCAATTTTGTAGATGACATCGCCGAAGTCGAGGATCGGTAGGATAGTCAGTTTTACTAGGGTAAGTTTGGCGGCGTGAGTGAAGGAGGCTTTGTTGCGGAATAGAAAACTGTTCTAGTGC
>NC_048593.1:46552616-46615116 GCF_013265735.2 Oncorhynchus mykiss
GGGGGAGGAGAGAGGGGGGATGAGAGATGGGGAGGAGAGATGGGGGAGGAGAGATGGGGGAGGAGAGAGGGGGGAGGAGAGAGGGGGAGGAGAGATGGAGGAGAGATGGGGGAGGAGAGATGGGGGAGGAGAGAGGGGGAGAGATGGGGGAGGAGAGAGGGGGGAGGAGAGATGGGGAAGGAGAGAGGGGGGAGGAGAGAGGGGGGATGAGAGATGGGGAGAAGAGATGGGGGAGGAGAGATGGGGGAGGAGAGAGGGGGGAGGAGAGATGGAGGAGAGATGGGGGAGGAGAGAGGGGGAGAGATGGGGGAGGAGAGAGGGGGGAGGAGAGAGGGGGGAGGAGAGATGGGGAGGAGAGATGGGGGAGGAGAGAGGGGGGAGGAGAGAGGGGGGAGGAGAGAGGGGGAGAGAGGGGGGAGGAGAGATGGGGGAGGAGAGATGGAGGAGAGAGGGGGGAGGAGAGATGGGGGAGGAGAGATGGGGAGGAGAGAGGGGGAGAGAGGGGGGAGGAGAGATGGGGGAGGAGAGAGGGGGAGAGAGGGGGGGAGGAGAGATGGGGAGAGAGGGGGGGGGAGAGATGGGGGAGGAGAGAGGGGGAGAGAGGGGGGAGGAGAGAGGGGGAGAGAGGGGGGAGGAGAGATGGGGGAGGAGAGATGGGGGAGGAGAGAGGGGGAGGAGAGATGGGGAGGAGAGGGGGGGGGGGAGAGAGGGGGAGAGATGGGGGAGGAGAGGGGAGAGGAGAGGAGAGGAGAGGAGAGGAGAGGAGAGGAGAGGAGGGGGGAGGAGAGGAGGGGGGAGGAGAGGCAAGAGGAGAGGAGAGGAGAGGGGGGAGGAGGAGAGAGGGGGAGAGATGGGGGAGGAGAGGAGAGGAGAGGAGAGGAGAGGAGAGGAGAGGAGAGGAGAGGAGAGGAGAGGAGAGGGGGGAGGAGGAGAGAGGGGGAGAGATGGGGGAGGAGAGAGGGGGGAGGAGAGATGGGGGAGAGAGGGGGGAGGAGAGATGGGGGAGGAGAGAGGGGGGAGGAGAGAGGGGGGAGGAGAGATGAGGGAGGAGAGATGGGGGAGGAGAGAGGGGGGAGGAGAGAGGGGGAGAGATGGGGGAGGAGAGGAGAGATGGGGGAGGAGAGGAGGGGGGAGGAGAGGAGAGGAGAGGAGAGGGGGGAGGAGACCCCTGTAGTTGTTTCTATGTGAAACCTGTGGATTGGAAAATATGGGTTTTATCTACAAATGCCATATCTTAATTTGATCATCCTGTTGTTGCAGGAATTATTCTGAAGGAAGTGCACACTTTGTGTATTCACGGTTTTAGAAAAGCCATCTAAAGTTTGTAATTTCAACTTTAACATTTCAGACTTGATTTGCCCTAATGAAAAAGTCACCAACCCCTACAAAATCATTTCCACCGACTATAATCCACATAACAGTTCACATTTCTTGTTGCTGCAGGATTATTTTCCTGCTGTAGCAAACTGTCTCAAATTAAGATATGGCATCTGTATACAGTTGTGAGTTTCTAGTGTGTCTAATCGAAACTATGAGGGTTTAAGTCGGTTAAATTTAAACTGGGTTAACATTAAACTGGGTTAACATTAAACTGGGTTAACATTAAACTGGATTAACATTAAACTGGGTTAACATTAAACTGGGTTAACATTAAACCGGGTTAACATTTAACTGGGTTAACTTTAAACTGATCAATAATTGTTGGGAAGGGAGGGGGCGATGACGTCAAAGTTGCCCCAACTTTCAGGATTCCAAAACTAGTTTGAAAGATTGCCTGCCCTGTGAGTTCTGTTATACTCACAGACATAATTCAAACGGTTTTAGAAGCTTCAGAGTGTTTTCTATCCAATAATAATAATAATATGCATATATTAGCAATTTAGTACAGATTTTGATGCAGTTCACTATGGGCACACAATTCATCCAAAGGGGAAATACTGCCCCCTATCCTTAAACTGGGTTAACATTAAACTGGGTTAACATTAAACTGGGTTAAGATTAAAATGGGTTAACATTAAACTGGGTTAACATTAACATTAAACTGGGTTAACATTAACATTAAACTGGGTTAACATTAAACTGGGTTAACATTAAACTGGGTTAGCATTAAACTGGGTTAACATTAAACTGGGTTAACATCAAACTGGGTTAACATTAAACTGGGTTAGCATTAAACTGGGTTAACATTAAACTGGGTTAACATTAAACTGGGTTAGCATTAAACTGGGTTAACATTAAACTGGGTTAACATTAAACTGGGTTAACATTAACATTAAACTGGGTAAATATTAAACTGGGTTAACATTAAACTGGGTTAACATTAAAATGGGTTAACATTAAAATGGGTTAACATTAAACTGGGTTAACATTAAACTGGGTTAACATTAAACTAAGTTAACATTAAACTAAGTTAACATTAAACTGGGTTAACATTAAACTGGGTTAACATTAAACTGGGTTAACATTAAAATGGGTTAACATTAAACTGGGTTAACATTAAACTGGGTTAACATTAAACTGGGTTAACATGAAAATGGGTTAACATTAAACTGAGTTAACATTAAACTAAGTTAACATTAAACTGGGTTAACATTAAACTAAGTTAACATTCAACTGGGTTAACATTAAACTGGGTTAACATTAAACTAAGTTAACATTAAACTGGGTTAACATTAAACTGGGTTAACATTAAACTCAGTTAACATTAAATTCAGTTAACATTAAGCTGGGTTAACATTAAACTAGGTTAACATTAAACTGGGTTAACATTAAACTGGATTAACATTAAACTAAGTTAACATTTAACTGGGTTAACATTAAACTAAGTTAACATTAAATTCAGTTAACATTAAATTCAGTTAACATTAAACTAGGTTAACATTAAACTGGGTTAACATTAAACTGAGTTAGCATTAAACTGGGTTGACATTAAACTGGGTTAACATTCAACTGGGTTAACATTAAACTGGGTTAACATTAAACTGGGTTAACATTAAACTGGGTTAACATTAAACTGGGTTAACATTAAACTCAGTTAACATTAAATTCAGTTAACATTAAACTGGGTTAACATTAAACTAGGTTAACATTAAACTGGGTTAACATTAAACTGGGTTAACATTAAACTAAGTTAACATTTAACTGGGTTAACATTAAACTAAGTTAACATTAAATTCAGTTAACATTAAATTCAGTTAACATTAAACTAGGTTAACATTAAACTGGGTTAACATTAAACTGAGTTAGCATTAAACTGGGTTGACATTAAACTGGGTTAACATTAAACTGGGTTAACATTAAACTGGGTTAGCATTAAACTGGGTTAACATTAAACTGGGTTAACATTCAACTGGGTTAACATTAAACTGGGTTAACATTAAACTGGGTTAACATTAAACTGGGTTAACATTCAACTGGGTTAACATTAAACTGGGTTAACATTAAACTGGGTTAACATTAAACTGGGTTAACATTAAACTGGGTTATTATTAAACTGGGTTAACATTAAACTGGGTTAACATTAAACTGGGTTAACATTAAACTGGGTTAACATTAAACTGGGTTAACATTAAACTGGGTTAACAGTACTTACAGTAAGTGAAGGGTTAATCATCTCACATCTGAATAACAGACTGAAATATGTAACCAGCCATCTGAGAGAGACACAAAAGATGCAGCAAAGCACAAGCAGGGCCATTCAGGCCTCTGTGTGTGTGTGTGTGTGTGTGTGTGTGTGTGTGTGCTCCACTAAGTACTCACAGGTCAGTGATGTAACCGTTCCTCATGCATTCCTCTCTCTTTCTCTTTCTCTCTCCCCCGTCTCTCTCTCTCTTTCTCTCCCCCTCACTCTCACCCCCCCCCCTCTCTCTCTCCCCCCCCTCTCTCTCTATTTCTCTCCCCCTCTCTCGCTGTCTCTCTTTCTCCCCCTGTCTCTCTCTCTCATTCACTCTCTCTCTCTCTCTCTCTCTCTCTGTCTCTCTCTCTGTGTCTGTTCCTCCCCCACCCCTCTCTCTCTCTCTCTCTCTCTCTCTCTCTCTCTCTCTGTGTCTCTCTCTCCCTCCCTCTCTCTCGTTCTCCCTCCCTCTCTCTCTCTCTCTCTCTCTCTCTCTCTCTCTCTCTCTCTCTCTCTCTCTCTCTCTCTGTGTCTCTCTCTCCCTCCCTCTCTCTCGTTCTCCCTCCCTCTCTCTCTCTCTCTCTCTCTCTCTCTCTCTCTCTCTCTCTCTCTCTCTCTCTCTCTCCCTCTCTCTCTCTCTCTCTCTCTCTCTCTCTCTCTCTCTCTCTCTCTGTGTCTCTCTCTCTCTCTCTGTGTGTCTCTCTCTCCCTCTCTCTCTCTCCCTCTCTCTCTCACTCTCTCTGTGTCTCTCTCTGTCTCTCCCCCCCTCTCTCTCTCTCTCTCTCCCCCTCCCCCTCTTTCTCTCCCCATCTCTCTCTAGATGAGGGTGAAGGATCCAGTGAAAGGCATGGTGGCTCTGGAGGACTGATGAGACTGGAGGCAGACAGACAGACTGACTGACTGACCCTGCTGCTGGTAAACACATTCTAACTAATCTCAGAAACCCAGAAAACTAAAATATCTTGCATCAATGCTCCATTAGGTTCTGTGGGTAGATGTATTGAGAAAAAATGCTAAGGCGACTAGCCAAGTCTCCACCCCTCCCTAAAATGAATTTTACTTAGGGCCCCCAAAAGGCTAGGGCCGGCTCTGACTACATGTGTGGGTATGGATGTGTGTACGCAGTGGCTGCTACAATCCTGCTACAATCCATCATGATGTAGTCCTATAACCTAACTCACTACGGTAAGACAGCCTGTTCCTGGTCAGACAGTCACTGGTCCATCAGATGTTGCCTTATATACTGTACCCCAATGGTCATTTTATCTTTTTAAAGTGTTCATTTGGGGTTGGCCAATAGGGGGCGATGTTTTATGGGTACAGAATCAGGATAGAAAGAAGGTGGACCCAACCCAACTATCCACAAGAGATTTGAATCTGCACTAACAGTAGTTATCTTATGGAACCACACAGTACAAACAACACCGTACAAAACAACACCGTACAAAACAACACAATACAAAACAACACAGTACAAAACAACACAGTACCAAACAACACAGTACCAAACAACACAGTACCAAACAACACCGTACAAAACAACACAGTACCAAACAACACAGTACCAAACAACACTGTACCAAACAACACAATACAAAACAACACAGTACAAAACAACACAGTACAACACTGTACCAAACAACACAAAACAACAGTGTACCAAACAACACAAAACAACACTGTACCAAACAACACAAAACAACACTGTACCAAACAACACAAAACAACAGTGTACCAAACAACACAGTACAAAACAACAGTGTACCAAACAACACAGTACAAAACAACACAAAACAACACTGTACCAAACAACACAAAACAACACTGTACCAAACAACACAAAACAACACTGTACCAAACAACACAAAACAACACTGTACCAAACAACACAAAACAACAGTGTACCAAACAACACAGTACAAAACAACAGTGTACCAAACAACACAGTACAAAACAACACAAAACAACACTGTACCAAACAACACAAAACAACACTGTACCAAACAACACAAAACAACACTGTACCAAACAACACAAAACAACACTGCACCAAACAACACAAAACAACAGTGTACCAAACAACACAGTACAAAACAACACAAAACAACACTGTACCAAACAACACAAAACAACAGTGTACCAAACAACACAGTACAAAACAACACAATACAAAACAACACAAAACAACACAAAACAACACAAAACAACACTGTACCAAACAACACAAAACAACACAGTACCAAAACAACACAAAACAACACAGTACCAAAACAACACAAAACAACACTGTACCAAACAACACCATACAAAACAACACAATACAAAACAACACAAAACAACACAATACAAAACAACACAAAACAACACTGTACAAAACAACACAGTACCAAAACAACACAAAACAACACAAAACAACACAAAACAACACTGTACCAAACAACACAAAACAACACAGTACCAAAACAACACAAAACAACACAGTACCAAAACAACACAAAACAACACTGTACCAAACAACACCATACAAAACAACACAATACAAAACAACACAAAACAACACAATACAAAACAACACAAAACAACACTGTACAAAACAACACAGTACCAAAACAACACAAAACAACACAGTACCAAAACAACACCGTACAAAACAACACCATACAAAACAACACAATACAAAACAACACAGTACAAAACAACACCGTACAAAACAACACAGTACAAAACAACACAAAACAACACAATACAAAACAACACAAAACAACACAATACAAAACAACACCATACAAAACAACACAAAACAACACAGTACAAAACAACACCGTACAAAACAACACCGTACAAAACAACACAAAACAACACAATACAAAACAACACAAAACAACACTGTACAAAACAACACAGTACAAAACAACACCGTACAAAACAACACAAAACAACACAATACAAAACAACACAAAACAACACAATACAAAACAACACAAAACAACACTGTACAAAACAACACAGTACAAAACAACACCATACAAAACAACACCGTACAAAACAACACAAAACAACACAATACAAAACAACACAAAACAACACAATACAAAACAACACAGTACAAAACAACACCGTACAAAACAACACAGTACAAAACAACACAGTACAAAACTACACAAAACAACACAATACAAAACAACACAAAACAACACAATACAAAACAACACAAAACAACACCATACAAAACAACACAAAACAACACTGTACAAAACAACACAGTACAAAACAACACCATACAAAACAACACCATACAAAACAACACAAAACAACACTGTACAAAACAACACAGTACAAAACAACACCATACAAAACAACACAATACAAAACAACACAAAACAACACTGTACAAAACAACACAGTACAAAACAACACCATACAAAACAACACCATACAAAACAACACCGTACAAAACAACACAAAACAACACAATACAAAACAACACAAAACAACACAGTACAAAACAACACCATACAAAACAAAACAATACCAAACAACACAATACCAAACAACACCATACAAAACAACACAAAACAACACAGTACAAAACAACACCATACAAAACAACACAATACAAAACAACACAAAACAACACAATACAAAACAACACAATACAAAACAACACAAAACAACACAATACAAAACAACACCATACAAAACAACACAAAACAACACAGTACAAAACAACACCGTACAAAACAACACCGTACAAAACAACACAAAACAACACAATACAAAACAACACAAAACAACACTGTACAAAACAACACAGTACAAAACAACACCGTACAAAACAACACAAAACAACACAATACAAAACAACACAAAACAACACCATACAAAACAACACAAAACAACACTGTACAAAACAACACAGTACAAAACAACACCATACAAAACAACACCATACAAAACAACACAAAACAACACTGTACAAAACAACACAGTACAAAACAACACCATACAAAACAACACAATACAAAACAACACAAAACAACACTGTACAAAACAACACAGTACAAAACAACACCATACAAAACAACACCATACAAAACAACACCGTACAAAACAACACAAAACAACACAATACAAAACAACACAAAACAACACAGTACAAAACAACACCATACAAAACAAAACAATACCAAACAACACAATACCAAACAACACCATACAAAACAACACAAAACAACACAGTACAAAACAACACCATACAAAACAACACAATACAAAACAACACAAAACAACACAATACAAAACAACACAATACAAAACAACACAAAACAACACAATACAAAACAACACAATACAAAACAACACAAAACAACACAATACAAAACAATACAATAAGTACAAAACAACACCATACAAAACAAAACAATACAAAACAACACAAAACAACACAACACAAAACAACACAATACAAAACAATACAATAAGTACAAAACAACACCATACAAAACAAAACAATACCAAACAACACAATACCAAACAACACCATACAAAACAACACAAAACAACACAGTACAAAACAACAGTACAAACAATACAAAACAACACAAAACAACACAATACAAAACAACACCATACAAAACAACACAAAACAACACAGTACAAAACAACACCGTACAAAACAACACCGTACAAAACAACACAAAACAACACAATACAAAACAACACAAAACAACACTGTACAAAACAACACAGTACAAAACAACACCGTACAAAACAACACAAAACAACACAATACAAAACAACACAAAACAACACAATACAAAACAACACAAAACAACACTGTACAAAACAACACAGTACAAAACAACACCATACAAAACAACACCGTACAAAACAACACAAAACAACACAATACAAAACAACACAAAACAACACAATACAAAACAACACAGTACAAAACAACACCGTACAAAACAACACAGTACAAAACAACACAGTACAAAACTACACAAAACAACACAATACAAAACAACACAAAACAACACAATACAAAACAACACAAAACAACACCATACAAAACAACACAAAACAACACTGTACAAAACAACACAGTACAAAACAACACCATACAAAACAACACCATACAAAACAACACAAAACAACACTGTACAAAACAACACAGTACAAAACAACACCATACAAAACAACACAATACAAAACAACACAAAACAACACTGTACAAAACAACACAGTACAAAACAACACCATACAAAACAACACCATACAAAACAACACCGTACAAAACAACACAAAACAACACAATACAAAACAACACAAAACAACACAGTACAAAACAACACCATACAAAACAAAACAATACCAAACAACACAATACCAAACAACACCATACAAAACAACACAAAACAACACAGTACAAAACAACACCATACAAAACAACACAATACAAAACAACACAAAACAACACAATACAAAACAACACAATACAAAACAACACAAAACAACACAATACAAAACAACACCATACAAAACAACACAAAACAACACAGTACAAAACAACACCGTACAAAACAACACCGTACAAAACAACACAAAACAACACAATACAAAACAACACAAAACAACACTGTACAAAACAACACAGTACAAAACAACACCGTACAAAACAACACAAAACAACACAATACAAAACAACACAAAACAACACCATACAAAACAACACAAAACAACACTGTACAAAACAACACAGTACAAAACAACACCATACAAAACAACACCATACAAAACAACACAAAACAACACTGTACAAAACAACACAGTACAAAACAACACCATACAAAACAACACAATACAAAACAACACAAAACAACACTGTACAAAACAACACAGTACAAAACAACACCATACAAAACAACACCATACAAAACAACACCGTACAAAACAACACAAAACAACACAATACAAAACAACACAAAACAACACAGTACAAAACAACACCATACAAAACAAAACAATACCAAACAACACAATACCAAACAACACCATACAAAACAACACAAAACAACACAGTACAAAACAACACCATACAAAACAACACAATACAAAACAACACAAAACAACACAATACAAAACAACACAATACAAAACAACACAAAACAACACAATACAAAACAATACAATAAGTACAAAACAACACCATACAAAACAAAACAATACAAAACAACACAAAACAACACAACACAAAACAACACAATACAAAACAATACAATAAGTACAAAACAACACCATACAAAACAAAACAATACCAAACAACACAATACCAAACAACACCATACAAAACAACACAAAACAACACAGTACAAAACAACAGTACAAAACAACACCATACAAAACAACACAATACCAAACAACACAATACCAAACAACACAGTACAAAACAACACAATACCAAACAACACAGTACAAAACAACACAATACCAAACAACACAGTACAAACAACTGTTCTTCTGAATGTTTATGGAACCTGTTAGTATAGAATATATCTCTTAGTATAGAATATACCTGTTAGTATAGAATATATCTCTTAGTATAGAATATACCTGTTAGTATAGAATATATCTCTTAGTATAGAATATATCTGTTAGTATAGAATATAGCTGTTAGTATAAAATATATCTCTTAGTATAGAATATACCTGTTAGTATAGAATATACCTGTTAGTATAGAATATACCTCTTAGTATAGAATATACCTCTTAGTATAGAATATACCTGTTAGTATAGAATATATCTCTTAGTATAGAATACACCTGTTAGTATAGAATATTTTTTTATATTGAATATACATGTTAGTATAGAATATACTTGTTATATAGACTTTTCCTGTTTTAGAGAATATACTTGTTTTATAGGATATACCTGTCAAACAGAATATACCTGTTAAATAGAATATACCTGTTAATTGATTATCATTATTTATACAACTCTCTCTCTCTCTCTCTCTCTCTCTCTCTCTCTCTCTCTCTCTCGCTCTCTCAGATCAGAACTGTAAACCTGACAGACACCAACGGATTCAACGCTCCTCCCCCACCTCCTCTTCCTCCTCGTCCTCCTCTTCCTCTCTGTCAACAGAGCTTCTCCGCCCCCCCTGGTCCCGCCCCCCTCCCCAGATTGGTACAGTCTGCCATTAAGACAGACAGTCAGTCCTAGTGTACATACCCACTATATATAGTGTATGGGGCAATAAGGCCCAGCTGTGAGTGTGGAGATGTATTATAATATAAACAGGGTTTTTAAAGCATCAGTTCGTCCGTATTAAAGGTTGTCAGTTTCTTTTCAGGACCAAGCTGTATTCTGATCAGTGTTGTTTTGATCTCGTTGTGACTGTTGTTTTAATTGATTGTTTGTTTTCGATGGGTCATCCCGTCTTCTGATTGGTTGAACACCACACCTCCTCCTCTTCATCTTCCAATCACGTTATTTGTATTCCCCTCTTCTTCATATCAACCATTAAACAACTGACAGATTGTGGCAACAAACAAAAAAAAGGTGCCAGGTAGGCGGACCTTATACCTCACGGCCAATAGAATGGTTCAAAAGGGACAAACGACGCCTACCTGGCCTGCGGTTGGTGGAGGGTGAAGTTGCCCCTATAAGCTGATCTTGGGTCAGTTTTGCAGGTTCAAATCCAATAAAACTTTATTAGTCACATGCTTTGTAAACTACAGCTGTAGACTTAACAGTGAAATGCTTTCTTACGGGCCATTTCCCAACAACGCAGAGAGAAATATTTAGAAATAATAGAAAACTAATAACACAAGGAATAAATACACACTGATTAATGATACCTTGGCTTTATACACGGGGTACCGGTACCCAATGGTATAAAGTACTAAAGATACTTTAAAGTACTACCTAAGTAGTTTTTTTGGTTATCTGTACATGAATTAAATTAATGTACGATTTATATTTTTGACAACTTTTACTTTTACTTCACTACATTCCTAAAGAAAATAATGTACTTTTTACTCCGTACATTTTCCCTGACACCCAAAAGTACTTGTTACATTTTGAATGGCTAGCAGGACAGGAAAATGGTCTAATTCACGCATTTAAAGAGGAAAATCCCTGGTCATCTCTACTGCATCTGATCTGGCAGACTCACTAAACACAAATGCTTTGTTTGCAAATTATGTGTGAGTGTTGGAGTGTGCCCCTGGCTATCTGTAATGATGTCTGAGTGTTGGAGTGTGCCCCTGGCTATCTGTAATGATGTCTGAGTGTTGGAGTGTTCCCCTGGCTATCTGTAAATGATGTCTGAGTGTTGGAGTGTTCCCCTGGCTATCTGTAAATAATGTCTGAGTGTTGGAGTGTGCCCCCTGGCTATCTGTAAATGATGTCTGAGTGTTGGAGTGTTCCCCTGGCTATCTGTAATGATGTCTGAGTGTTGGAGTGCCCCTGGCTATCTGTAAATGATGTCTGAGTGTTGGAGTGTTCCCCTGGCTATCTGTAATGATGTCTGAGTGTTGGAGTGTGCCCCCTGGCTATCTGTAATGATGTCTGAGTGTTGGAGTGCCCCTGGCTATCTGTAAATGATGTCTGAGTGTTGGAGTGTTCCCCTGGCTATCTGTAAATGATGTCTGAGTGTTGGAGTGTGCCCCCTGGCTATCTGTAAATGATGTCTGAGTGTTGGAGTGTTCCCCTGGCTATCTGTAATGATGTCTGAGTGTTGGAGTGCCCCTGGCTATCTGTAAATGATGTCTGAGTGTTGGAGTGTTCCCTGGCTATCTGTAATGATGTCTGAGTGTTGGAGTGCCCCTGGCTATCTGTAAATGATGTCTGAGTGTTGGAGTGTTCCCCTGGCTATCTGTAATGATGTCTAAGTGTTTGAGTGTCCCCGTGGCTATCTGTAAATTATGTCTGAGTGTTGGAGTGTTCCCCTGGCTATCTGTAATGATATCTGAGTGTTGGAGTGCCCCTGGCTATCTGTAATGATGTCTGAGTGTTGGAGTGTTCCCCTGGCTATCTGTAATGATATCTGAGTGTTGGAGTGCCCCTGGCTATCTGTAAATGATGTCTGAGTGTTGGAGTGTTCCCCTGGCTATCTGTAATGATGTCTGAGTGTTGGAGTGTTCCCCTGGCTATCTGTAAATGATGTCTGAGTGTTGGAGTGTGCCCCTGGCTATCTGTAATGATATCTGGGTGTTGGAGTGTTCCCCTGGCTATCTGTAATGATGTCTGAGTGTTGGAGTGTTCCCCTGGCTATCTGTAATGATGTCTGAGTGTTGGAGTGCCCCTGGCTATCTGTAAATGATGTCTGAGTGTTGGAGTGCCCCTGGCTATCTGTAATGATGTCTGAGTGTTGGAGTGTTCCCCTGGCTATCTGTAATGATGTCTGAGTGTTGGAGAGTTCCCCTGGCTATATGTAATGATGTCTGAGTGTTGGAGTGTTCCCCTGGCTATCTGTAATGATGTCTGAGTGTTGGAGTGTTCCCTGGCTATCTGTAATGATGTCTGAGTGTTGGAGTGTGCCCCCTGGCTATCTGTAATGATGTCTGAGTGTTGGAGTGTTCCCTGGCTATCTGTAATGATGTCTGAGTGTTGGAGTGTGCCCCCTGGCTATCTGTAATGATGTCTGAGTGTTGGAGTGTTCCCCTGGCTATCTGTAAATGATGTCTGAGTGTTGGAGTGTTCCCCTGGCTATCTGTAATGATGTCTGAGTGTTGGAGTGTGTCCCTGGCTATCTGTAATGATGTCTGAGTGTTGGAGTGCCCCTGGCTATCTGTAATGATGTCTGAGTGTTGGAGTGTTCCCCTGGCTATCTGTAATGATGTCTGAGTGTTTTTTGCAAACAAGAAAACTCTGCCGTCTGGTTTGCTTAATAGAAGGAATTTGAAATTATTTATACTTTTACTTTTACTTTTGATACTTGAGTATATTTTAACAATTACATATATTTTTGATAATTAAGTACATTTTAAACCAAATATTTTTTTACTTTAACTCAAGTAGTATTTTACTAGGTGACCTTTACTTTTACTTGAGTCATTTTCTATTAAGGTGTCATTACTTTTACTCAAGTATGACAACTGGTTACTTTTTCCACCACTGCCAGTACCGAGTCGATGTGCAGGTGTACGATGTAATTGAGGTCGATGTGTACATATAGGTAGGGATAAAGTGACTAAGCAACAGGATAGATAATAAACCGTAGCAGCAGTGTATGTGAAGAGTCCCAAAAAAAAGTTAGTGGTATAACGTTCAATGCAGATCAATCTGGGTAGCTATTTAACTAACTATTTAACTAACTATTTAACTAACTAACTCTTATGCCTTGGAGGTCGAAGCTGTTCAGGATCCTGTTGGTTCCAGACTTGGTGCATCGGAACCGCTCGCCATGCGGTAGCAGAGAGAACTGTCTATGACTGGGGTGGCTGGAGTCTTTGACTATTTTTAGGGCCTTCCTCTGACACCGCCTGGGATAGAGGTCCTGGATGGCAGGAAGCTTGGCCCCAGTGATGTACTGGGTCGTACGCACTACCCTCTGTAGTGTCTTACGATCAGATGCCAAGCAGTTACCATACCAAGCGGTGAAGCAGCCAGTCAAGATGCTCTCAATGGTGCAGCTGTAGACCTTTCTGAGGATCTGAGGGCTCATGCCGAATCTTCTTCCTGAGGGGAAAGAGGCGTTGTCATGCTCTCTTCACGACTGTATTGTGTGTGTGGACCATGATAATTCCTTATTGATGTGGACACCGAGGAACTTTAAACTCTCTTACTCGCTCCACTACAGCCCCATCAATGTGCTTGGCTCTCGGTTTCCTGTAATCCACGATCCTTTATCTTGTTGACGTTGAGGGAGAGGTTGTTATCCTGACACCACACTGCCAGGTCTCTGACCTCCTCCCTATAGGCTGTCTCATCAGGCCAATCACCGTCGAGTCGTCAGTAAACCTAATGATGGTGTTGGAGTCATGCAATCGTGGGTGAACAGGGGGTACAGGAATCACCCCTGAGGGGTCCCCTTGTTGAGAGTCAGCGTGGTGGATGTGTTGTTACCTACCCTTACCACCTGGGGGGGCGGCCCGTCAGGAAGTCCGGGATCCACTTGCAGAGGGAGGTGTTCAGTCCCAGGGTCCTGAGCTTAGTGATGAGTTTGAAGGGCACAATGGTGTTGAATGCTGAGCTATCAATGAGGGATCATAGCTTTCACCTGGATTCACCTGGTCAGTCTATGTCATGGAAAAGACCAAGTGTTCCTAATGTTTTGTACACTCAGTGTATAATGTCCTTATTCAGTCATGATTCTGAAAAGCATAGGATATTACAGTTGTTGGGGTCTTGTTGATAGGATAGTCTCGAATGGATCTCGTCCAGGTTGTTGGGGTCTTGTTGATGGGATAGTCTCGAATGGATCTCGTCCAGGTTGTTGGGGTCTTGTTGATGGGATAGTCTCAAATGGATCTCGTCCAGGTTGTTGGGGTCTTGTTGATAGGATAGTCTCGAATGGATCTCGTCCAGGTTGTTGGGGTCTTGTTGATGGGATAGTCTCGAATGGATCTCGTCCAGGTTGTTGGGGTCTTGTTGATGGGATAATCTCGAATGGATCTCGTCCAGGTTGTTGGGGTCTTGTTGATGGGATAGTCTTGAATGGATCTCGTCCAGGTTGTTGGTGTCTTGTTGATGGGATAGTCTCAAATGGATCTCGTCCAGGTTGTTGGGGTCTTGTTGATGGGATAGTCTCGAATGGATCTCGTCCAGGTTGTTGGGGTCTTGTTGATGGGATAGTCTCGAATGGATCTCGTCCAGGTTGTTCTCCAGTGTACAATAGAACAGCGGAGAGGAGGAGGAGGAGGAGACGAGGAAGATGAGGTTGTAGAGGTGGTTTATTTAGCTCGTCTGCCCCTCTTCCTCTTTCCAGTCCCCGTGGATTAGGGCCTGGTCCGGAACGAGCAGTACATCCACAGCTGCCGACTCGTTGAAGTAGAAATCTTAATCCAAATCGAGGTTAGTGATCGCTGTTCTGATGTCCAGAAAATGTTTTCGGTTGTAGGAAATGATCTCGGAAACATTATGTAAAATAAATAAGGGGGGGGGGGGGCAGAATTGGTCAGGAGCCTGCAAGACAGCAGCTATCCACTGCAGTCCCGTCATTTTCGGTTATGACTGGGGGAGGGGAAGCTGATCCTAGATCTGTCCCTAGTGGAAACTTCACCCTGGTGCAGTGTGGTCGGAGCTCAATCAAGTTCATCCAATCCCTCCACCCTCCACACCATCATAAGCCCCGTCCACTGCCAGGGTTGCTGGGAGTTGTAGGCGTCTGTTTGGAGTGTGTGTCCTCTCCTGTTTTCTCTGCTGTATCCAGCGATAGCAATAATTCCTCTCACTCTACCTTTCTCTTTCTTTCGTTCTCATTTTTCTGTTATTATCGATCCCCCCCCCCCCCCCCCATCCTTCTTGTTCACAACCCAGGCTAGGTTTGGTTCCTGTAGTGGTGTGATGTGTGTGTGTGTGTGTGTGTTTGGTGTAGTCGTCTGTATTACAGTATTTGTTCTGTTTAGGGGGTGGTAGGTGGGAAGGGGGATAGGAGGGGGAGGTTGTAGGTAGGGCGGAGAGTAGAAGGGTGGAAGGAAGAGTGTTCTCCAGACGCTCTTCTCCTCCTCCTCCTCCTCTCCTCCTCTTCTCCTCCTCCTCTCCTCATCCTCCTCTCCTCCTCCTCATCTTTTTCTCCTCCTCCTCATCTTCCTCTTCTCCTACTTTCCTCTTCCTTCTCCTCCTCTACTCCATCCTTCTCTTTCTCTATATCCTTATCTTCCTCCATCAACGCTGTCCATCCCTCCATCCATCTCTCCATCCATCGAGCATCTCTGGTTGTCTTCTGTGTGATATTCAGTATGTACTGATATTGTATATGTAAATAAAAATTAATGTAGATGAACACACATATTAATATATATATATATATATATATATATACTGTCCTGCCAGACCTACAGCACACCCATCCCCTCTACTCCTTACTCCCTACACCCTATTCCCTACACCATAGCCCCGACACCCTACACCCTAGGCCCTACACCCTACTCCTTACACCCTACACCCTAGCCCCTACACCCTACTCCTTACACCCTACTCCCTACACCCTAGCCCCTACACCCTACTCTCTAGCCCCGACACCCTAATCCCTACACCCTAGCCCCTGCACCCTACTCCTTACACCCTACTCCCTACACTGCTCCCTAGCCCCTACTCCCAACACTGCTCCCTAGCCCCTACTCCCTACACTGCTCCCTAGCCCCTACTCCCTACACTGCTCCCTATCCCCTACTCCCTACACTGCTCCCTAGCCCCTACTCCCTACCCCCTACTCCCTAGCCCCTACTCCCTACACTGCTCCCTAGCCCCTACTCCCTAGCCCCTACTCCCTAGCCCCTACTCCCTTCACTGCTCCCTTCTCTCCCAGGGACCACGTCTTGTTGACAGGACGGTGTATAGATATATTTTGTTCTGGATGTTGTAGTACTTCTGTCAATAATCTGAGCCGCTAACATCTCTCACTTAAAGGGGAAGTCCAGAGCTGGTCTCGGAAGTCCAGAGCTGGTCTCTTAAAGGTGAAGTCCAGCCATTGTCACTTAAAGAGGGAGTCCAGGTGGTCACTTATAAAGTCCAGATGGTCACTTAAAGGGGAAGTCCAGAGCTGGTCACTTAAAGGGGAAGTCCAGCCATTGTCACTTAAAGAGGGAGTCCAGGTGGTCACTTATAAAGTCCAGATGGTCAGTTAAAGGGGAAGTCCAGAGCTGGTCACTTAAAGGGGAAGTCCAGAGCTGGTCAGTTAAAGGGGAAGTCCAGAGCTGGTCACTTAAAGGGGAAGTCCAGAGCTGGTCAGTTAAAGGGGAAGTCCAGAGCTGGTCACTTAAAGGGGAAGTCTTGTTCAGAACTGGCATGTGTCCTAAACGGCACCCTATTCCCTATATAACTGGGAGGAAGATAATCAAATCCTCCTAAACCAATCAAATCCTCTTAAACCAATCAAATCCTCTTAAACCAATCAAATCCTCTCATACCAATCAAATCCTCTTAAACCAATCAAATCCTCTCATACCAATCAAATCCTCTTAAACCAATCAAATCCTCTTATACCAATCAAATCCTCCTAAACCAATCAAATCCTCTTAAACCAATCAAATCCTCTTAAACCAATCAAATCCTCTCATACCAATCAAATCCTCTTAAACCAATCAAATCCTCTTAAACCAATCAAATCCTCTTATACCAATCAAATCCTCCTAAACCAATCAAATCCTCTTAAACCAATCAAATCCTCTCATATCTCCATAAATGTATAGGGCATAGGGTCTACCAGGGCCCAATCCATTTAGCATTGGGCCCTGGTATTTATGGGACTACAGAGTCAGAAGACTCCCTTCACCTGGTGGGAGATGTTGGCTGTCAGAGATGACCTCATAGATATTAGTTCCCTGGGTTTGTAAACATAATAAATAATGAGTTCAGAACCCCAGACTGTTGATAATGAGTTCAGAACCCCAGAGTATTGATAATGAGTTCAGAGCCCCAGACTGTTGATAATGAGTTCAGAACCCCAGAGTATTGATAATGAGTTCAGAACCCCAGAGTATTGATAATGAGTTCAGAACCCCAGACTGTTGATAATGAGTTCAGAGCCCCAGACTGTTGATAATGAGTTCAGAACCCCAGAGTATTGATAATGAGTTCAGCACTCCAGAGTATTGATGTTTTTGTCTTCTCTCTCACTCTCCCGCTCTCTCTCTCCCTCTCTCTCTCTCCCTCTATCCCTCTCTCTTTCTCTCTCTTCCCCTCTCTCCCCCTCTCTCTCCCTCTATCCCTCTCTCTTCCCCTCTCTCCCGCTCTCTCTCTCCCTCTCTCTCTCTCCCTCTATCCCTCTCTCTTCCCCTCTCTCCCCCTCTCCCTCTCTCCCCCTCTCACTCCCTCGTTCTGTTTCTTTTACTGTGAATTTGTGCCTTTTTGTTATCTTTTCTTCTCTTCCAATTACACTACATTGGAAATGTGAAAAAGTCAATAAAATACTAAAAAAGAGGGCAGGTTGTTTTGTTCATTAAAACTAGACTGTCTGGTTGATGTTCTGATTGGTTCTCTTCAGCAGCAGCAATAACTGATCGTCATGGTTACCACCTCCCGCCTTAGACCTGGTGCGATGCCAAAGAAGATCCCCCTGAAACATGTTCCTCCTCTTCCAAGGTTCCCCCTCCTCTAGTTCCCCCCGCTGGAATGTCACATGACTTGGCAGCACACTCTAAACCCTAACAGCTACTCTCCTCCTGTCTGTCTCTCTCTCTCCCTGTTTCTCTCCATATCTCTCCCTCTTTGTTTCTCTCCCTCCTTCTCTCTCCTTCTCTCCATATCTCTCTCCCTCTTTCTCTCCATCTCTCCCTCTTTCTCTCTCTCCCTGTTTCTCTCCATATCTCTCTCTCACCCTCTTTCTCTTCATTTCTCTCTCTCCCCATTTCTCTCTCTGAGCCCAAATCCATCATTCCCAATCAGGGAGGAGGGAGCCTGGGGGACCCAGAGACAGAGAGAGAGCAATCAGGATGGGGACAGCAGAGAGATTAGTCTAAACCCTGATTAGAGCGAGAGTGGTGTAGGGAGGGAGGGAGGATGGGGGGGGGGGGGGGTAGGTTGGCAGCATTGGACAATTTGTCAGGATTTAGTTTTAAAAAAAGTTCAAATTCCAATTAAGGGAGGGGTGGTAGGGTTAGGAGAAAAAGAGAAGGAAAATATATATTTTCTATAAAAATATATTTAAAATAATATATATATTTACAATATATATATATGTATATATATCACAGGAGGTTGGTGGCACCTTAATTGGGGAGAACAGGCTTGTGGTAATGACTGAATCAGAACTAGTGGAATGGAATCAAATACATCAAACACATGGTTTCCATGGTTTCCATGGTTTCCATGGTTACCTGGTGTTTGATGCCATTCCATCCGTTCCGGCCATTATTATGAACCGTCTCCTAAGCAGCCTCCACTACTGTGTACCTGCCAGGCTCCAGTCCAGCCACGGCCACTACACTGAACCGTTCTCTCCTAAGCAGCCTCCACTACTGTGTACCTGCCAGGCTCCAGCCTCCCCTGATATATACATATATATATATATATACAGTGCCTTGCGAAAGTATTCGCCCCCCTTGAACTTTGCAACCTTTTGCCACATTTCAGGCTTCAAACATAAAGATATAAAACTGTATTTTTTTGTGAAGAATCAACAACAAGTGGGACACAATCATAAAGTGGAACGACATTTATTGGATATTTCAAACTTTTTTAACAAATCAAAAACTGAAAAATTGTGCGTGCAAAATTATTCAGCCCCCTTAAGTTAATACTTTGTAGCGCCACCTTTTGCTGCGATTACAGCTGTAAGTCGCTTGGGGTATGTCTCCATCAGTTTTGCACATCGAGAGACTGAATTTTTTTCCCATTCCTCCTTGCAAAACAGCTCGAGCTCAGTGAGGTTGGATGGAGAGCATTTGTGAACAGCAGTTTTCAGTTCTTTCCACAGATTCTCGATTGGATTCAGGTCTGGACTTTGACTTGGTCATTCTAACACCTGGATATGTTTATTTTTGAACCATTCCATTGTAGATTTTGCTTTATGTTTTGGATCATTGTCTTGTTGGAAGACAAATCTCCGTCCCAGTCTCAGGTCTTTTGCAGACTCCATCAGGTTTTCTTCCAGAATGGTCCTGTATTTGGCTCCATCCATCTTCCCATCAATTTTAACCATCTTCCTTGTCCCTGCTGAAGAAAAGCAGGCCCAAACCATGATGCTGCCACCATCATGTTTGACAGTGGGGATGGTGTGTTCAGCTGTGTTGCTTTTACGCCAAACATAACGTTTTGCATTGTTGCCAAAAACTTCAATTTTGGTTTCATCTGACCAGAGCACCTTCTTCCACATGTTTGGTGTGTCTCCCATGTGGCTTGTGGCAAACTTTAAACGACACTTTTTATGGATATCTTTAAGAAATGGCTTTCTTCTTGCCACTCTTCCATAAAGGCCAGATTTTTGCAATATACGACTGATTGTTGTCCTATGGACAGAGTCTCCCACCTCAGCTGATCATGGGCCTCTTGGCTGCATCTCTGATCAGTCTTCTCCTTGTATGAGATTAAAGTTTAGAGGGACGGCCAGGTCTTGGTAGATTTGCAGTGGTCTGATACTCCTTCCATTTCAATATTATCGCTTGCACAGTGCTCCTTGGGATGTTTAAAGCTTGGGAAATCTTTTTGTATCCAAATCCGGCTTTAAACTTCTTCACAACAGTATCTCGGACCTGCCTTGTGTGTTCCTTGTTCTTCATGATGCTCTCTGCGCTTTTAACGGACCTCTGAGACTATCACAGTGCAGGTGCATTTATACGGAGACTTGATTACACACAGGTGGATTGTATTTATCATCATTAGTCATTTAGGTCAACATTGGATCATTCAGAGATCCTCACTGAACTTCTGGAGAGAGTTTGCTGCACTGAAAGTAAAGGGGCTGAATAATTTTGCACGCCCAATTTTTCAGTTTTTGATTTGTTAAAAAAGTTTGAAATATCCAATAAATGTCGTTCCACCTACGTTGGGTTATTTTAATCCATGTGAATCCAACCTTCTGAACCCAGGGGTCTGTATGTGTTCTGAAGGCGCTGTACCCTACGTTGGGGTTATTTTAATCCATGTGAATCCAACCTTCTGAACCCAGGGGTCTGTATGTGTTCTGAAGGCGCTGTACCCTGCGTTGGGGTTATTTTAATCCATGTGAATCCAACCTTCTGAACCCAGGGGTCTGTATGTGTTCTGAAGGCGCTGTACCCTGCGTTGGGGTTATTTTAATCCATGTGAATCCAACCTTCTGAACCCAGGGGTCTGTATGTGTTCTGAAGGCGCTGTACCCTGCGTTGGGGTTATTTTAATCCATGTGAATCCAACCTTCTGAACCCAGGGGTCTGTATGTGTTCTGAAGGCGCTGTACCCTACGTTGGGGTTATTTTAATCCATGTGAATCCAACCTTCTGAACCCAGGGGTCTGTATATGTTCTGAAGGCGCTGTACCCTGCGTTGGGGTTATTTTAATCCATGTGAATCCAACCTTCTGAACCCAGGGGTCTGTATATGTTCTGAAGGCGCTGTACCCTACGTTGGGGTTATTTTAATCCGTTTGAATCCAACCTTCTGAACCCAGGGGTCTGTATGTGTTCTGAAGGCGCTGTACCCTACGTTGGGGTTATTTTAATCCATGTGAATCCAACCTTCTGAACCCAGGGGTCTGTATGTGTTCTGAAGGCGCTGTACCCTACGTTGGGGTTATTTTAATCCATGTGAATCCAACCTTCTGAACCCAGGGGTCTGTATGTGTTCTGAAGGCGCTGTACCCTGCGTTGGGGTTATTTTAATCCATGTGAATCCAACCTTCTGAACCCAGGGGTCTGTATGTGTTCTGAAGGCGCTGTACCCTGCGTTGGGGTTATTTTAATCCATGTGAATCCAACCTTCTGAACCCAGGGGTCTGTATATGTTCTGAAGGCGCTGTACCCTGCGTTGGGGTTATTTTAATCCATGTGAATCCAACCTTCTGAACCCAGGGGTCTGTATATGTTCTGAAGGCGCTGTACCCTGCGTTGGGGTTATTTTAATCCATGTGAATCCAACCTTCTGAACCCAGGGGTCTGTATATGTTCTGAAGGCGCTGTACCCTACGTTGGGGTTATTTTAATCCATGTGAATCCAACCTTCTGAACCCAGGGGTCTGTATATGTTCTGAAGGCGCTGTACCCTGCGTTGGGGTTATTTTAATCCATGTGAATCCAACCTTCTGAACCCAGGGGTCTGTATATGTTCTGAAGGCGCTGTACCCTACGTTGGGGTTATTTTAATCCATGTGAATCCAACCTTCTGAACCCAGGGGTCTGTATATGTTCTGAAGGCGCTGTACCCTGCGTTGGGGTTATTTTAATCCATGTGAATCCAACCTTCTGAACCCAGGGGTCTGTATATGTTCTGAAGGCGCTGTACCCTGCGTTGGGGTTATTTTAATCCATGTGAATCCAACCTTCTGAACCCAGGGGTCTGTATATGTTCTGAAGGCGCTGTACCCTGCGTTGGGGTTATTTTAATCCATGTGAATCCAACCTTCTGAACCCAGGGGTCTGTATATGTTCTGAAGGCGCTGTACCCTGCGTTGGGGTTATTTTAATCCATGTGAATCCAACCTTCTGAACCCAGGGGTCTGTATATGTTCTGAAGGCGCTGTACCCTGCGTTGGGGTTATTTTAATCCATGTGAATCCAACCTTCTGAACCCAGGGGTCTGTATATGTTCTGAAGGCGCTGTACCCTGCGTTGGGGTTATTTTAATCCATGTGAATCCAACCTTCTGAACCCAGGGGTCTGGATATGTTCTGAAGGCGCTGTACCCTGCGTTGGTGTTATTTTAATCCATGTGAATCCAACCTTCTGAACCCAGGGGTCTGGATATGTTCTGAAGGCGCTGTACCCTGCGTTGGGGTTATTTTAATCTGTTTAATTATCTACTTAACCCTGGTGTATTATAATCCATAGATAATATTATTCTTTCATTTTATGTACTCTTTTTCTTCTTCTTCTTCTCTTTCAAGTTTTAATG
This sequence comes from Oncorhynchus mykiss, assembly GCF_013265735.2. Classification (NCBI taxonomy): domain Eukaryota; kingdom Metazoa; phylum Chordata; class Actinopteri; order Salmoniformes; family Salmonidae; genus Oncorhynchus; species Oncorhynchus mykiss. Next base: position 46,575,925 of record NC_048593.1, read on the forward strand.
AGAATAATAAACATTTAAAACCTGTTCAGATACTAATGACGAATGACAGTGCTTTGCAAAATAATGCATTTATTAAAAAAAGCGAACAGATAAATAATTACAGTTCATATACAGTTTTTTTTGTGCATTTAAAAAAAAAATACTATTTCGTTACTGCCACTCAAATCTGTCCCCGTTGCATTTTAAATTGATGGGGCATTAATTACTACCACATTCCAGTTAAATGAATACCTACTAGGAAATCAATGTGACGGCAGCATGCGCAGGGGCTTTCTTTGTAAACACACAGAGAACCGTGGAGACGTTGGGAATCAAAGACACTCCAGAAATTGGTATTTTAATAGTTAAGCTAATGGCTTGATCAAATACAGCCTCTTACAAGACACGCCTCAGAATATGTTAATGACCTAGAAACAACAACACACCCAGTAGTGGTCAGAAGGTTTTCTGTGCTCCAAAATACAGTACGGTGCAGTGTAGGTTAGGGTTAGGACATACTGGACCATTCAAAAGCAGTTCTTTCCCGCCCACCCATTTTACCCACAAATGAAACAAACAAAAAAACGACTGGAATGTAACTTTTTTTTTTTGTTGGAGCGACTTCCTCCTGGCGCTGAATTACATAACATGAGAAACTCCCAAGCAGAGGCAGACTCCCAGGGGTATTTATACCGTACACATTAAACAGTGGAAAGCAGGAATCCACAGCCTTCAGCTAGAGGTGACTCCGTTGAAGATGAGGAAAGCCTGGGATCAGAGGCAGACTCCCAGGGGTATTTATACCGTACACATTAAACAGTGGAAAGCAGGAATCCACAGCCTTCAGCTAGAGGTGACTCCGTTGAAGATGAGGAAAGACTGGGATCAGTGGTGTTGGTCTCAGAGGTGACTCCCGTTGAAGATGAGGAAAGACTGGGATCAGTGGTGTTTGTCTCAGAGGTGACTCCTGTTGAAGATGAGGAAAGACTGGGATCAGTGGTGTTGGTCTCAGAGGTGACTCCTGTTGAAGATGAGGAAAGACTGGGATCAGTGGTGTTTGTCTCAGAGGTGACTCCTGTTGAAAAAGAGGAAAGACTGGGATCAGTGGTGTTTGTCTCAGAGGTGACTCCCGTTGAAGATGAGGAAAGCCTGGGATCAGTGGTGTTGGTCTCAGAGGTGACTCCCGTTGAAGATGAGGAAAGCCTGGGATCAGTGGTGTTTGTCTCAGAGGTGACTCCCGTTGAAGATATACCCCACAAGACACCCATCTATACCGCACAAGACATGCCACCAGAGGTCTCTTCACAGTCCCCAAGTCCAGAACAGACCATGGGAGGAGCACAGTACTACGTAGAGCCATGACTACATGGAACTCTATTCCACAGTACTACATAGAGCCATGACTACATGGAACTCTATTCCACAGTACTACATAGAGCCATGACTACATGGAACTCTATTCCACAGTACTACGTAGAGCCATGACTACATGGAACTCTATTCCACAGTACTACATAGAGCCATGACTACATGGAACTCTATTCCACAGTACTACATAGAGTCATGACTACATGGAACTCTATTCCACAGTACTACATAGAGTCATGACTACATGGAACTCTATTCCACAGTACTACATAGAGCCATGACTACATGGAACTCTATTCCACAGTACTACATAGAGTCATGACTACATGGAACTCTATTCCACAGTACTACATAGAGTCATGACTACATGGAACTCTATTCCACAGTACTACATTGAGCCATGACTACATGGAACTCTATTCCACATCTGGTAACTGATGCAGCAGTAGAATCAGATTTAAAAACAGATAAAAAAACACTTTATGGAACAGCGGGGACTGTGAAGAGACACACACATTGGCACAGACACATGCTTACACATACACGATAGCATACGCACTATACACACATGCACACATGGATTTAGTACTGTAGATATGTGGTAGTGGTGGAGTAGGGGCTTGAGGGCACATGGTCTGTGAATGGATTGTAATGTTTTTAAAATTATATAAACTGTCTTAATGTTGCTGGACCCCAGGAAGAGTAGCTGCTGCCTTGGCAGGAACTAATGGGGATCCATAATAAACCCCAGGAAAAGTAGCTGCTGCCTTGGCAGGAACTAATGGGGATCCATAATAAACCCCATGAAGAGTAGCTGCTGCCTTGACAGGAACTAATGGGGATCCATAATAAACCCCATGAAGATTAGCTGCTGCCTTGGCAGGAACTAATGGGAATCCATAATAAACCCCAGGAAGAGTAGCTGCTGCCTTGACAGGAACTAAAGGGGATCCATAATAAACCCCAGGAAGAGTAGCTGCTGCCTTGGCAGGAACTAATGGGGATCCATAATAAACCCCAGGAAGAGTAGCTGCTGCCATGGCAGGAACTAATGGGGATCCATAATAAACCCCATGAAGAGTAGCTGCTGCCTTGACAGGAACTAATGGGGATCCATAATAAACCCCATGAAGATTAGCTGCTGCCTTGGCAGGAACTAATGGGAATCCATAATAAACCCCAGGAAGAGTAGCTGCTGCCTTGACAGGAACTAAAGGGGATCCATAATAAACCCCAGGAAGAGTAGCTGCTGCCTTGGCAGGAACTAATGGGGATCCATAATAAACCCCAGGAAGAGTAGCTGCTGCCTTGGCAGGAACTAACGGGGAGCCATAATAAATACAAAATACAAATCTAACAGAGGTCAACTTTGTTTTAGACTGTTATTTATGGATCTCATCAACTGTCCAACATAGCATGGAGATAATCACTATTTCAAATCAAATGTATTTATATAGCCCTTCTTACATCAGCTGATATCTCAAAGGGCTGTACAGAAACCCAGCCTAAAACCACAAACAGGTGTAGAAGCACGGTGACTAGGAAAAACTCCCTAGAAAGGCCAAAACCTAGGAAGAAACCTAGAGAGGAACCAGGCTATGAGGGGTAGCCAGTCCTCTTCTGGCTGTGCCGGGTGGAGATTATAACAGAACATGGCCAAGATGTTCAAATGTTCATAAATGACCAGCAGGGTCAAATAATAATAATCACAGTAGTTGTCGAGGGTGCAACAGGTCAGCACCTCAGGAGTAAATGTCAGTTGGCTTTTCATAGCCAATCATTAAGAGTATCTCTACCGCTCCTGCTGTCTCTAGAGAGTTGAAAACAGCAGGTCTGGGACAGGTAGCACGAGAGAATTAGAGAGAGCATACTTAAATTCACACAGGACACCAGATAAGACAGGAGATATACTCCAGATATAACAGACTGACCCTAGCCCACCGACTCATAAACTACTGCAGCATAAATACTGGAGGCAGGATATAAATACAGGCAGGATATAACCCCACCCACTTTGCCAAAGCACAGCCCCCACACCACTAGAGGGATATCTTCAACCAATAACTTACCAGCGTACTGAGACAAGGCTGAGTATAGCCAACAAAGATCTCCGCCACGGCACAACCCAAGGGGGGGCGCCAACCCAGACAGGAAGATCACGTCAGTGACTCAACCCACTCAAGTGACACACCCCTTCTAGGGACGGCATGAAAGAGCACCAGTAAGCCAGTGAGCCTGTAAAAGGGGCTGAGTTACCCAAGCCAGTAAGAATGTCTTCTTTGACAAACATCCATGTGTAGAGTTTGAAGGTTGTATGTATTATTATAAATGGGATAGTTTTGGTCCTGGTCCTTACACCACGTGTGTCTGGGTGTCATAGATTCTCAGAAAGGGAGTGAATGAAAAGACAACATTTGTTGACACTCTACTGGCATGGGTGACTAGAGTAGAAGACTAGAGTAGCAGACTAGAGTGGAAGACTAGAGTAGAAGACTAGAGTAGAAGACTAGAGTAGCAGACTAGAGTAGAAGACTAGAGTAGAAGACTAGAGTAGAAGACTAGAGTAGCAGACTAGAGTAGAAGACTAGAGTAGTAGACTAGAGTAGAAGACTAGAGTAGTAGACTAGAGTAGTATACTAGAGTAGCAGACTAGAGTAGAAGACTAGAGTAGAAGACTAGAGTAGAAGACTAGAGTAGTAGACTAGAGTAGCAGACTAGAGTAGAAGACTAGAGTAGTAGACTAGAGTAGCAGACTAGAGTAGAAGACTAGAGTAGAACACTAGAGTAGCAGGCTAGAGTAACTGTATTTTACTCAGTGAAAAATTAAGAATTCTGCGACCCCTACGTTTAACTTGCTAGTTTTATTTTTACTTAACTAAGCAAGTCAGTTAAGAACAAATTCTTATTTACAACGACGGCCTAGGAACTGTGGGTTAACTGTCTTGTTCAGGGGCAGAACAACTGATTTTTACCTTGTCAGCTCAGGGATTTGATTTTGCAACCTTTGGGTTACTGGCCCAACGCTCTAACCACTAGGCTACCTGCCGCCCCTTAGTTATCTAAATAAGTGGCTGAATTAATAATGTGACGGGCATCATATTGCCTTTGCTTTCTGCTGAAGTCAAAGCCCTTTGGATGAGTTACATTTCCAGCTGCCACTGCTATCTTTTGATTTCCTTTTTTCTCCTCTCTGTTCTCAGCCCATCTGCTCCTCTCTCTCTCTCCTCTGAGCAGAGCAGGCAGGACCATTGCCCTAGTGACTCCAGACTCCAGAGCCAGTACTGTTCTTCCTTCAGACTCCAGACTCCACACAGACACAGGGTGTTGACATGCTGCTCCAGATCCAGTACTGTTCTTCCTTCAGACTCCAGACTCCACACAGACACAGGGTGCTGACATGCTGCTCCAGAGACAGTACTGTTCTTCCTTCAGACGCCAGACTCCACACAGACACAGGGTGTTGACATGCTGCTCCAGAGCCAGTACGATTCTTCCTATAGACTCCAGACTCCACACAGATACAGGGTGTTGACATGCTGCTCATGAGCCAGAGCTGTTCTTCCTTCAGACTCCAGACTCCACACAGACACAGGGTGTTGACATGCTGCTCCAGAGCCAGAGCTGTTCTTCCTTCAGACTTCAGACTCCACACAGTCACAGGGTGCTGACATGCTGCTCCAGAGACAGTACTGTTCTTCCTTCAGACTCCAGACTCCAGAGCCAGTACGGTTCTTCCTTCAGACTCCAGACTCCACACAGACACAGGGTGTTGACATGCTGCTCCAGAGCCAGAGCTGTTCTTCCTTCAGACTCCAGACTCCACACAGACACAGGGTGTTGACATGCTGCTCCAGAGCCAGAGCTGTTCTTCCTTCAGACTTCAGACTCCACACAGACACAGGATGCTGACATGCTGCTCCAGAGACAGTACTGTTCTTCCTTCAGACTCCAGACTCCACACAGACACAGGGTGTTGACATGCTGCTCCAGAGCCAGAGCTGTTCTTCCTTCAGACTCCAGACTCCAGAGCCAGTACTGTTCTTCCTTCAGACTCCAGACTCCATATAGACACAGGGTGTTGACATGCTGCTCCAGAGCCAGAGCTGTTCTTCCTTCAGACTCCAGACTCCACACAGACACAGGGTGTTGACATGCTGCTCCCGAGCCAGTACTGTTCTTCCTATAGACTCCAGACTCCACACAGACACAGGGTGTTGACATGCTGCTCCAGAGCCAGTACTGTTCTTCCTTCAGACTCCAGACTCCACACAGACACAGGGTGCTGACATGCTGCCTCAGAGACAGTACTGTTCTTCCTTCAGACAAGCATTCGTAAAAACTTTTGCACAATGTCTCTCATTCACATTCACTTGAAAATGTCCAAACTCACCAAAAATGACTCAGCAAAAAAAGAAACGTCCTCTCACTGTCAACTGCGTTTATTTTCAGCAAACTGTGTAAATATTTGTATGCCATAACAAGATTCAACAACTGAGATATAAACTGAACAAGTTCCACAGACATGTTACTAACAGAAATTGAATAATGTGTCCTTGGACAATGGGGGAGGGATCAAAATCAAAAGTAACCGTCAGTATCTGGTGTGGCCACCAGCTGCACTAAGTTTTGCAATGCATCTCCTCCTTGTGGACTGCACCAGATTTGACAGTTCTTGCTGTGAGATGTTACCCCACTCTGCCACCAAGGCAACTGCAAGTTCGCAGAAATTTCTGGGGGGAATGGCCCTAGCCCTCACCCTCCGATCCAACAGGTCCTAGATGAGCTCAATGGGACTGAGATCCGGGCTCTTCGCTGTCTAAGGCAGAACACTGACATTCCTGTCTTGCAGGAAATCATGCACAGAATGAGCAGTATGGCTGGTGGCATTGTCATGCTGGAGGGTCATGTCAGGATGAGCCTGCAAGAAGGGTACCACATAAGGGAGGACGCACAGCGTTGAGATTGTCTGCAATGACAACACACTAAGTCCGATGATGCTGACCATGACGCAACCTCCACCTCCAAATTGATCCCGCTCCCGAGTACAGGCCTCGGTGTAACGCTCATTCCTTCGACAATAAACGCGAATCCGACTATCATCCCTGGTGAGACAAAACCGCGATTCGTCAGTGAAGAGCATTTTTTGCCAGCTCTGTCTGGTCCAGCGACAGTGGGTTTGTGCCCATAGGCGAAGTTGTTGCCGGTGATGTCTGGTGAGGACCTACCTTACAACAGGCCTACAAGCCCTCAGTCCAGCCTCTCTCAGCCTATTTCGGATAGTCTGAGCACTGATGGAGGGATTGTGCGTTCCTGGTGTAACTCGGGCAGTTGTTGTTGCCATCCTGTACCTGTCCCGCAGGTGTGATGTACCGATCCTGTGCCGTTGTTGTTACACGTGGTCTGCCACTGCGAGGACGATCAGCGGTCTGTCCTGTCTCCCTGTAGCGCTGTCTTAGGCGTCTCACAGTACGGACATCGCAATTTATTGCCCTGGCCAGATCTGCAGTCCTCATGCTTCCTTGCAGCATGCCTAAGGCACGTTCACGCAGATGAGCAGGGACCCTGGGCATATTTCTTTTGGTGTTTTTCAGAGTCAGTAGAAAGGCCTCTTTAGTGTCCTAAGTTTTGAAAACTGTGACTTTAATTGCCTACCTTCTGTAAGCTGCTAGTGTCTTAACGACCGTTCCACAGGTGCATGTTCATGAATTGTTTATGTATGTAAGTATGGGAAACAGTGTTATAACCCTTTACAATGAAGATCTGTGAAGTTATTTGTGTTTTTACGATTATCTTTGAAAGACAGGGTCCTGAAAAAGGGACGTTTCTTTTTTTGCTGAGTTCATATATGTATAACTTTATGAGCTGGACTGTCTGTCTTCGTTTATTTTTGTTGGCATTCGTTAGCATATTTAAATAGCAGCCTCCATGGAAATTCACTATTATTTGTGCTAATTTTGTTAGCATTCTTGTAACAGACACCCAATGGGCTTTTTGCAGTTTTTTTGGCACCCCCTTGTGTACTAAGCCGGTAATAATAATAATCCATGACAGAAGGACGGTACGAACATCTAGATATTAGATATATCCAACCCTTCTCTCAAGCCAATCGCAGAATGTGATGACAAAATTGAAGCAAATCACACAATCTGTCTAGTGACTCCTGTGGCAGGCCGGGAAGTCCTTGTCCCATTGTGCTCTAGTGACTCCTTTGGCAGGCCGGGAAGTCCTTGTCCCATTGTGCTCTAGTGACTCCTGTGGCAGGCCGGGCGCAGCCACGCTGACACGGTCACCAGGTGTTTCCTCCAACTCATTGGTGAGGCTGGTTTCGGGGTTAAGCATTGTGTCAAGAAGCAGTGCGGCTTGGAGGGGTTTTGTTTCAGAGACACACGGCTCTCCACCTTCGCCTCTCCCGAGTCCATACAGGAGTTGCAGCGATGGGACAAGACTGTATCAACCAATTGGATATGGCGAGAATTCAAATACAAATTCTCAATTGTATTGAGGTCTGGGCTTAGTTTAGGCAATTCCAAGACATTTAAATGTTTCCCCTTAAACCACCTGGGTGTTGCTTAAACAGTATGCTTAGTGTCATTGTCCTGCTGGAAGATGAACCTCTGTCCCAGTCTCAAATCTCTGGAAGACTAAAAAAGGTTACCTTCAAGAATGTCCCTGTAATTAGCACCAGCCATCATTCCTTCAATTCTGACCAGTTTCCCAGTCCCTGCCAATGAAAAACATCCCCACCGCATGATGCTGCCACCACCATACTTCACTGTGGGGATGGTGTTCTCGGGGTGATGAGAGGTGTTGGGTTTGTGCCAGACATAGAGTCTTCCTTGATGGCCAAAAAACTCAGTTTTACTCTGACCAGAGTACCTTCTTCCATATGTTTGAGGAGTCTCCTACATGATTTTGGCGAACACCAAACATGTTTGCTTATTTTTTTCTTTAAGCAATGTCTTTTTTCTGGCCACTCCTCCATAAAGCCCAGCTCTGTGGAGTGTACAGCTTAAAGTGGTCTTATGGACAGATACTCCAATCTCCACTGAGGAGCGTTGCAGCTCCATCAGGGTTATCTTGGTCTCTTTATTGCCTCTCTGATTAATACCCTCCTTGCCTGGTCCATGAGTTTTGGTGGGCGGCCCTCTCTTGGCAGGTTTGTTGTGGTGTCATATTCTTTCCATTTTTTAATAATGGATTTAATGGTTCTCCTTGGGATGTTCAAAATGTCTGATATTTTTTTATAACCCAACCCGAATCTGTACATCTCCACAACTTTGTCCCTGACATTTACATTTTTTTTTACCTTAATTTAACTAGGCAAGTCAGTTAAGAACAAATTCTTATTTTCAATGATGGCCTAGGAACATTGGGTTTACTGCCTGTTCAGGGGCAGAACGACAGATTTGTACCTTGTCAGCTCGGGGGTTTGAACGTGCAACCTTCTGGTTACTAGTCCAACACTCTAACCACTAGGCTACCCTGCCACCCCTCCACTCTAACCACTAGACTACCTGCCTCCTCTACACTCTAACCACTAGACTACCCTGCCGCCCCTCCACTCTAACCACTAGGCTACCCTGCCACCCCTCCACTCTAACCACTAGACTACCTGCCTCCTCTACACTCTAACCACTAGACTACCCTGCCGCCCCTCCACTCGAACCACTAGACTACCCTGCCGCCTCTACACTCTAACCACTAGACTACCCTGCCGCCTCTACACTCTAACCACTAGACTACCCTGCCGCCCCTCCACTCGAACCACTAGACTACCCTGCCGCCTCTACACTCTAACCACTAGGCTACCTGCCACCCCTCCACTCTAACCACTAGGCTACCCTGTCACCCCTCCACTCTAACCACTAGGCTACCCTGCCGCCCCTCCACTCTAACCACTAGGCTACCTGCCACCCCTCCACTCTAACCACTAGGCTACCCTGCCGCCCCTCCACTCTAACCACTAGGCTACCTGCCACCCCTCCACTCTAACCACTAGGCTACCCTGCCGCCCCTCCACTCTAACCACTAGGCTACCCTGCCGCCCCGACATGTTTGGAGAGCTCCTTGATCTTTATGGTGTCGCTTGCTTGATGGTGTTGCAGACTCAGGAACCTTTCAGAACAGGTGTATATATACTGAGATCATGTGACAGATCATGAGATACTTAGATTGCACAGAGGAGGACTTCTGAAGGTAATTGGTTGCACCAGATCTTATTTAGGGGCTTCATAGCAAAAGGGGTGTATACATATGCACGTCCCACTTTTCCATTTTTTTGAATTTTCTGAAACAAGTTCTTTATTTCATTTCACTTCAACGATTTGGACTATTTTGTGTATGTCCATTACATGAAACCCAAATAAAAACCTATTTAAAGTGCAGGTTGTAATGCAACAGGAAAAACGGCACAGATAGTGAATACTTCAACACCGTATAAATACGTTTGATTGATTATTATTATTATTATTATGTTATTGGCATTTTCATCAACCTTATCAATCAGAGGAAAGCTGGCAAATATATTCGTTCACCTACAGTGGCAAGAAAAAGTATGCGAACCCTTTGGAGTTACCTGGATTTCTGCATCAATTGGTCATAACATTTTATCTGATCTTCATTTAAGTCACAACAACAGACAAATACAGTCTGCTTAAACTAATAACACACAAATTATTGTATTTTTCTTGTTTATATTGAATACATAAAAAGTATGTGAACCCCATAGGCTAATGACTTCTCCAAAAGCTAATTGGTGTCAGGAGTCAGCTAACCTGGAGTCCAATCAATGAGATTAAATTGGAAATGTAGTTAGAGCTGCCTTGCCCTATAAAAAACAAACAAAATTTTAGTTTGCTGTTCACAAAGAAGCATTGCCTGATATGAACCATGCCTCGAACAAATAAGATCTCATAAGACCTAAGATTAAGAGTTGTTGACTTGCATAAAGCTGGAAAGGGTTACAAACTATCTCTAAAAGCCTTGATGTTCATCAATCCACGGTAAGAGAAATTGTCTATAAATGGAGAAAGTTCAGCACTGTTGCTACTCCCCCTAGGAATGACTGTCCTGCAAAGATGACTGCAAGATCACAGAGCAGAATGCTCTGTTGATGAGTCTACGATGCGTAAAACAATAAACAAGAATGGTGTTTGTGGGGCCACGGAAGAAACCACTGCTGTCCACAAAAACCATTGCTGCACGTCTGGAGTTCGCAAAGAGCACCTGGACGTTCCACAGCGCTACTGGCAAAATATCCTGTGGACAGATACATCTGAAATTGAGTTGTTTGGAAGGAACACACAACACTACGGGGAGAAAAAAAAAGGCACAGCACACCAACATCAAAACCTAACTATAAAGTATGGTGGAGGGAGCATCATGGTGTTGGCTGGTTTGAGGCTTCAGGGCCTGGACAGCTTGCTATCATCAGTGGAAAAACGAATTCCCAAGTATATCAAGACATTTTGCAGGATAATGTATCTGTCCGCCAATGGAAGCTCAACAGAAGTTGGATGATGCAACAGGACAACGACCCAAAACACAGAAGTAAATCAACAACAGAATGGCTTCAACAGAAGAAAATACACCTTCTGGAGTGGCCAAGTCAGAGTCCTGACCTCAATCTGATTGAGATGCTGTGGCGTGACCTCGAGAGCGGTTCACACCAGACATCCCAAGAATATTGCTGAACTGAAACAGTTTTGTAAAGAGGAATGGTCCAAAATTCCTCGTGACTGTTGTGCAGGCCTGATCCGCAACTACAGAAAACATTTGTTTGAGGATATTGCTGCCAAAGGAGAGTCAACCAGTTATTAAATCCAAGGGTTCACATACCCTGCACTGTGAATGTTTACACGGTGTGTTCAATAAAGACATGAAAACGTATAATTGTTTGTGTGTTATTAGTTTAAGTAGACTGTTTGTCTATTGTTGTGACTTAGATGAAGATCAGATCAAATTGTATGACCAATTTATGCAGAAATCCAGGTAATTCCAAAGGGTTCACATACTTTTTCTTGCCACTGTATGTGTCCCTTGTAGCAGCTAGCTGACCCATGTTTTCGATGCAGAAAAGCAGGTAATCTGGAGATTAGTGGTTTTCTGTCAGCGGCCAGCACTGCCAGAGCAACCAATGTGAAGATTAGAAACAACAGTGGAATTTGCGGTTCACCATTCAACATAAAAAGTCCCGTATTGAAACTGATGCAAACGGATGCAAATAGTGTAATCATGCCATATTTGGACTAGATAATGCTTAACAAGTTTGTAATATTGTTATATAAATTCAACAGAAGACAATTATTAGTTAAATGGACAAAAACAATTCAAATCAGTCTAAATCGCACTGTGGATGTATTAGACTTCAGGATTGAATTGGGGCATACAGTACGCGTTGTACATCCTTGCCTATGTATCTTGGGTCCATGAAATGTTCACAACTGTGAAGAGTTCACACAAATAAGGTGATGCAAAAAAAGGCCAAAGCAAGCAACACGCAGTGACGTCGATCAACCACTGGTGTGTTAGATAGCGCCCACCGATTGACACCCCCTCATTATCACATTGGAGGAAGAAATACACAAATATAAACATTAATGAAGTGAATTAAAGTTTTAAAACAATTTGAAATAAGGTAAATCATTTAATACATTCCGATACATAGAGAAAAGGAAAGCCAGTATTTGTGTAATTCTTTGCTTATTTAATTATGTGTGGATGCATTTATTTATTTATTTTAATGGCAGGTTTGGTCCTCCATATGGAGCAAAAAAAAAGTACATTTCTTTCAGGAGCCTACTCACTTTAAACCCAACTTGTTGTGTTATTTATAAAACAGAAAATAACCAAACAAAAATGACCCAGTAACGGTGAACAATCTATTGGGTTGGGAAAATAACCCACCGTTTTTTTGTTGTGTAGACCCTCCCACAGTTCAGAACCTTACCGGATTATAACAGCCTGCTGATTAAGTCACGCAGATGGTATTAAAACACGTCAGTCAGAGGGTTCAATACTAGGTAACAGTCGTTCCTTCGGCTCATTATTTTCACACACGATACTATCGTTTATCTCTCCGGACGACACTCGTTATATGCGCGATAGGGAGTCATCCGTTTTTACCGGACACCGCTGGACACTCTCTACTCACAGACACAGGTAGGCTAAGCACGTACGGCCGTGTGTGTTCATTTTGCTTTCATTTTTTTTGTTGCAACTCAAGTTTATATAATTGATTGATATTCGGATTTGGGAGAATGCAGAGAAGTTGATGCGCCCTAGTCGAGCTGCTACTCTATTGTTTGAGTAACTCTTTTCACAAGTCAGGGACCAGGAGAAACATATAGGAGAGACATGGGGTGTTATAGGGGTGTTATGGGGGTGGTATAGGGGCGGTATAGGGGTGTTCGGGGGTTATTATATGGGTGTTATAGGGGTGTTACAGGGGTGTTGTTATAGGGGTGGTATATGGGTATCATTATAGGGGTGTTATAGGGGTATTATTAAAGGGGTGTTATAGGGGGTTATTATAGGGGTGTTATAGGGGTATTATTATAGGGGTATTATATGAGTGTTATAGGGGTGCTATAGGAGTGTTATTGGAGTGTTATAGGGGTGTAATAGGAGTGTTATAGGAGTGTTATAGGGGTGTTATAGGGGTATTGTAAGGGTGTTATAGGGGTGTTATAGGGGTATTGTAAGGGTGTTATAGGGGTGTTATAGGGGTATTATAAGGGTGTTATAGGGGTGTTATAGGAGTGTTATAGGGGTGTTATAGGGGTGTTATAGGGGTGTTATAGGAGTGTTATAAGGGTGTTATAGGGGTATTGTAAGGGTGTTATAGGGGTATTATAAGGGTGTTATAGGGGTGTTATAGGAGTGTTATAGGGGTGTTATAGGGGGTGTTATAGGAGTGTTATAAGGGGTTATTATAGGGGTGTTATAAGGGGTTATTATAGGGGTGTTATAGGGGGTTATTATAGGGGTGTTATAGGGGTACTATTATAGGGGTGTTATATGAGTGTTATAGGGGCGTTATAGGGGTATTATTATAAGGTATTATAGGGCTATTATAGAGGTGTTATAGGGGTATTATAGGGGTATTATAGGGGCATTATAGGGGTATTATATGAGTGTTATAGGGGGTTAATATAGGGGTGTTATAGGGGTACTATTATAGGGGTGTTATATGAGTGTTATAGGGGTGTTATAGGGGTACTATTATAGGGGTGTTATATGAGTGTTATAGGGGTGCTATAGGAGTGTTACTGGAGTGTTATAGGGGTGTAATAGGAGTGTTATAGGAGTATTATAGGGGGTTATTATAGGGTTGTTATAGGGGTATTATTATAGGGGTGTTATATGAGTGTTATGTGAGTGTTATAGGGGTGTTATAGGGGGTTATTATAGGGTTGTTATAGGGGTATTATTATAGGGGTGTTATATGAGTGTTATAGGGGTGTTATAGGAGTGTTATAGGCATGTTATAGGGGTATTATTATAGGGGAGGTCTGCGCCCGTGTATTGACTATCAAGGCCTAAATCAGATCACTATGAGGTATAGTTACCCGCTACCTCTTATCGCCACGGCGATTGAGTCAGTGCACGGGACGCGCTTCTTCACCAAACTAGATCTCAGGAGCGCGTTACAACCTGGTGTCCGGGAGGGAGACGAGTGGAAGACGGTGTTCAGTACGACCTCAGGGCATTATGAGAACCTCATCATGCCGTACGGGTTGATGAATGCTCCATCAGTCTTCCAAGCCTTTGTAGATGAGATTTTCAGGGACCTGCACGGGCAGGGTGTAGTGGTGTATATTGATGACTCCAGGGCTTTCCCCGAGAGGCATTAGACGAGGGCGGACACCCTTTCACGGACCAAAGGAGCTAGGTGGACGGTGGCCAGGAATAATTCCAACTGAAGCAGGAAACCCTGGCAGTGAGCAGCCATCATACTCTCTTTCTCATTGACTCTCTTGCGTTTCCCGTGGTGCTAGGCCTACCCTGGTTAGCTTGTCATGACCCCACTGTTTCATGGCAACGGAGGGCTCTCACGGGGTGGTCGCGAGAGTGCTCGGGGAGGTGTTTAGGAGTTTCCGTAGGTGCTACTACGGCGAAAAGCCCAGACCAGGTCTCCACCGTGCTATATGCGCCGAGCATGTGTCCCTGGTGCGCAAGGTGCTTGGTCGACTGTTGGAGCATGACCTGTACGTCAAGGCTGAGAAATGCCTGTTCTTCCAGCAGTCCGTCTCCTTCCTAGGGTACCGCATTTCCACATCAGGGGCGGAGATAGAAAATGACCGCATATCAGCCGTGCATAATTGGCCATCTCCCACCATGGTAAAGGAGGTGCAGCGGTTCCTAGCGTTTGCCAACTACTACCGGAGGTTTGTCCGGGGCTTTGGTCAGGTAGCGGCTAATGGTGGGATGCGTCTCAGACCCTGTAACGGGAGGAGGAGAGACCAGAGAAGGCTCGGCCTCTGGCTCCGACTCGCTGCTTAATGGGGAAAACCGGTTGAAAGTTTCTGTCGGCTGAATGAGCGACACCGGTTGAGCATTCCTACAGCATTTCCCTCCAGAAGCCATGAGAAAGTTGTCCGGCTGCGGGGACTGTGCGAGGGGATTTATACTAACGTTACTATCTGTACTTACTGGTGGCACAGACACTGTTTCATCCTTTCCTACACTGAAATTACCCTTGCCTAACGATTGCGTCTGAAGCTGGGCTTGTAGCACAGCTATCCTCGCCGTAAGGCGATCGTTCTTCTGTATATTATGAGTACAGCGACTGCAATTAGAAGGCATCATGTTAATGTTACTACTTAGCTTCGGCTGTTGGAGGTCCTGACGAACCACGTCCAGATAAAGCATCCGGAGTGAAAAAGTTGAGTGAGGGAAAAATTAAAAATATAAACGGTGATTAAAAAGTAAAAACCGTAAAGTTGTCAGGTAGCAAAGTAAGGTTGGCAACAAAACGCACAGCAGCACGTACACAAGTCTCCCTCACAGGGAAACACCACGATCCTGGTCGTTGTGGACCGTTTCTCTAAGTCTTGCCGTCTCCTCCCGCTGCCCGGTCTCCCTACGGCCCCACAGACTGCAGAGGCCTTGTTTACACACGTCTTCCGGCACTACGGGGTGCCTCTCCCCCTTCCAGTGCGTATTAAGCCAGTTCTGGCTCCTTGGCATCAGAGTCAGACCGAGGCTCCTGCGGTGGACGACTGTTTCCGGCGAGCGGAGGAAACATGGGACGCCGCCCATGTTCACCTTCAGCGTGCCGTGCTGAGCCAGAAAGCCGGCGCAGACCGTCACCGCAGTGAGGCCCCGGTGTTAGCACCAGGGGATCGGGTCTGGCTCTCGACCCGAAACCTGCCCCTTCGCCTGCCCTGCCGGAAGCTGGGTCTGCAGTTTGTGGGGCCGTTGTGGGGTTTGTGGGTTCACCCAGTTCTGTTCTCCTGCGTCGGACTTCTCTGCCACCAGCTAAGCTCCCCTTACAGTATCATATCTCTGGTGTGTGTGTAATATCTCTGGTGTGTGTATAATATCTCTGGTGTGTGTGTAATATCTCTGGCGAGTGTGTAATATCTCTGGTGTGTGTAATATATCTGGTGTGTGTATAATATCTCTGGTGAGTGTGTAATATCTCTGGTGAGTGTGTAATATCTCTGGTGAGTGTGTAATATCTCTGGTGAGTGTGTAATATCTCTGGTGTGTGTATAATATCTCTGGTGAGTGTGTAATATCTCTGGTGTGTGTATAATATCTCTGGTGAGTGTGTAATATTTCTGATGTGTGTATAATATCTCTGGTGAGTGTGTAATACCTCTGGTGAGTGTGTAATATCTCTGGTGTGTGTGTAATATCTCTGGTGTGTGTATAATATCTCTGGTGAGTGTGTAATATCTCTGGTGAGTGTGTAATATCTCTGGTGTGTGTGTAATATCTCTGGTGTGTGTATAATATCTCTGGTGAGTGTGTAATATCTCTGGTGAGTGTGTAATATCTCTGGTGAGTGTGCATCTCTGGTGAGTGTGTAATATCTCTGGTGTGTGTGTAATATCTCTGGTGTGTGTATAATATCTCTGGTGAGTCTGTGTGTAATATATCTGGTGAGTGTATAATATCTCTGGTGAGTCTGTGTGTAATATCTCTGGTGAGTGTGTAATATCTCTCCTGTGTGTATAATATCTCTGGTGTGTGTGTAATATCTCTCCTGTATATATAATATCTCTGGTGTGTGTGTAATATCTCTGGTGTGTGTGTAATATCTCTCCTGTGTATATAATATCTCTGGTGTGTGTATAATATCTCTGGTTTGTGTATAATATCTCTGGTGTGTATATAAAATCTCTCCTGTGTGTATAATATCTCTCCTGTGTGTATAATATCTCTCCTGGGTGTATAATATCTCTGGTGTGTGTGTAATGTCTCTGGTGTGTGTGTATAATATCTCTAGTGTGTGTATAATATCTCTGGTGTGTGTATAATATCTCTGGTGTG
Organism: Oncorhynchus mykiss; assembly: GCF_013265735.2. Taxonomy (NCBI): domain Eukaryota; kingdom Metazoa; phylum Chordata; class Actinopteri; order Salmoniformes; family Salmonidae; genus Oncorhynchus; species Oncorhynchus mykiss. The sequence continues at coordinate 46,592,773 of NC_048593.1, forward strand.
TGTATAATATCTCTGGTTTGTGTATAATATCTCTGGTGTGTGTGTAATATCTCTGGTGTGTGTATAACATCTCTGGTGTGTGTATAATATCTCTGGTGTGTGTGTAATATCTCTGGTGTGTGTATAGTATCTCTGGTGTGTGTATAATATCTCTGGTGTGTGTATAATATCTCTGGTGTGTGTGTATAATATCTCTGGTGTGTGTGTATAATATCTCTGGTGTGTGTGTATAATATCTCTGGTGTGTGTATAATATCTCTGGTGAGTGTGTAATATCTCTGGTGTGTGTATAATATCTCTGGTGTGTGTATAATATCTCTGGTGTGAGTGTGTAATATCTCTGGTGTGTGTATAATATCTCTGGTGTGTGTATAATATCTCTGGTGTGTGTGTATATAATATCTCTGGTGTGTGTATAATATCTCTGGTGTGTTTATAATATCTCTGGTGTGTGTATAATATCTCTGGTGTGTGTATAATATCTCTGGTGTGTGTATAATATCTCTGGTGTGTGTATAATATCTCTGGTGTGTGTGTATATAATATCTCTGGTGTGTGTATAATATCTCTGGTGTGTTTATAATATCTCTGGTGTGTGTATAATATCTCTGGTGTGTGTATAATATCTCTGGTGTGTGTATAATATCTCTGGTGTGTGTGTATATAATATCTCTGGTGTGTGTGTATAATATCTCTGGTGTGTGTGTATAATATCTCTGGTGTGTGTATAATATCTCTGGTGAGTGTGTAATATCTCTGGTGTGTGTATAATATCTCTGGTGTGTGTATAATATCTCTGGTGTGAGTGTGTAATATCTCTGCTGTGTGTATAATATCTCTGGTGTGTGTATAATATCTCTGGTGTGTGTGTATATAATATCTCTGGTGTGTGTATAATATCTCTGGTGTGTTTATAATATCTCTGGTGTGTGTATAATATCTCTGGTGTGTGTATAATATCTCTGGTGTGTGTATAATATCTCTGGTGTTTGTATAATATCTCTGGTGTGTGTGTATATAATATCTCTGGTGTGTGTATAATATCTCTGGTGTGTTTATAATATCTCTGGTGTGTGTATAATATCTCTGGTGTGTGTATAATATCTCTGGTGTGTGTATAATATCTCTGGTGTGTGTGTATATAATATCTCTGGTGTGTGTGTATAATATCTCTGGTGTGTGTGTATAATATCTCTGGTGTGTGTATAATATCTCTGGTGAGTGTGTAATATCTCTGGTGTGTGTATAATATCTCTGGTGTGTGTATAATATCTCTGGTGTGAGTGTGTAATATCTCTGGTGTGTGTGTATAATATCTCTGGTGTGTGTATAATATCTCTGGTGAGTGTGTAATATCTCTGGTGTGTGTATAACATCTCTGGTGTGTGTGTTTACAGGTGAGAAAATGAGTACAATAAAGTGCAGAGCAGGAAGAGGAGAAGCAGGAGGAGAAGGAGGACGAGAAGGAGGAGGAGAAGGAGGAGGAATTAGCAAACTCAGGTTATATACTTCTACTGTGATTATATACCTCTACTGTGATTATACACGTCTACTGTGATTATATACCTCTACTGTGATTATAAACCTCTACTGTGATTATATACCTCTACTATGATTATATTCCTCTACTGTGATTATACACCTCTACTGTGATTATACACCTCTACTGTGATTATACACCTCTACTGTGATTATACACCTCTACTGTGATTATACACCTCTACTGTGATTCTATAACTCTACTGTGATTATATACCTATACTGTTATTATACATCTCTACTGTGATTATACACCTCTACTGTGATTATAAACCTCTACTGTGATTATACACCTCTACTGTGATTATACACCTCTACTGTGATTATAAACCTCTACTGTGATTATACACCTCTAATGTGATTATATACATCTACTGTGATTATATAATCATAATCACCTCTACTGTGACTATACACCTCTTCTGTGATGATATACCTCTACTGTGATTATATATCTCTACTGTAATTATACACCTCTAATGTGATTATATACATCTACTGTGATTATATACCTCTACAGTGATTTTACACCTCTACTGTGATTATACACCTCTACTGTGATTATACACCTCTACTGTGATTATAAAACTCTACTGTGAATATATAACTATACTGTGATTATACACCTCTACTGTGATTATAAACTTCTACTGTGAATATTTATCTATACTGTGATTATACACCTCTACTGTGATTATACACCTCTACTGTGATTATATACCTCTACTGTGATTATACACCTCTACTGTGATTATACACCTCTACTGTGATTATATACCTCTACTGTGATGATATACCTCCACTGTGATTATATACCTCTACTGTGATTATACACCTCTACTGTGATTATACACCTCTACTGTGATTATACACCTCTACTGTGATTCTATAACTCTACTGTGATTATATACCTCCACTGTGATTATATACCTCTACTGTGATTATACACATCTACTGTGATTATACACCTCTACTGTGATTATATACCTCTACTGTGATTATACACCTCTACTGTGATTATACACCTCTACTGTGATTATATAATCATAATCACCTCTACTGTGATTATATACCTCTACTGTGATTATACACATCTATTGTGATTATACACCTCTACTGTGATTATAAACCTCTACTGTGAATATACAACTATACTGTGATTATATACCTCTACTGTGATTATAAACCTCTACTGTGAATATATAACTATACTGTGATTATACACCTCTTCTGTGATTATACACCTCTACTGTGATTATAAACTTCTACTGTGAATATTTATCTATACTGTGATTATACACCTCTACTGTGATTATACACCTCTACTGTGATTATATACCTCTTCTGTGATTATATATCTCTACTGTGATTATACACCTCTACTGTGATTATACACCTCTACTGTGATTATATACCTCTACTGTGATTATACACCTCTACTGTGATTATACACCTCTACTGTGATTATACACCTCTACTGTGTATATATACTTCTACTGTGATTATACATCAACTTGTTTCAATTACGGAACACATTTATAACACAGTTGACCTGTGATTATATACCTCTACATGTATAACACAGTTGACCTGTGATTATATACCTCTACTGTGATTATATACCTCTACATGTATAACACAGTTGACCTGTGATTATATACCTCTACTGTGATTATATACCTCTACATGTATAACACAGTTGACCTGTGATTATATACCTCTACTGTGATTATATACCTCTACATGTATAACACAGTTGACCTGTTATTATATACCTCTACATTTATAACACAGTTGACCTGTTATTATATACCTCTACATTTATAACACAGTTGACCTGTGATTATATACCTCTACTGTGATTATATACCTCTACATGTATAACACAGTTGACCTGTGATTATATACCTCTACTGTGATTATATACCTCTACATGTATAACACAGTTGACCTGTTATTATATACCTCTACATTTATAACACAGTTGACCTGTGATTATATACCTCTACTGTGATTATATACCTCTACATGTATAACACAGTTGACCTGTGATTATATACCTCTACTGTGATTATATACCTCTACATTTATAACACAGTTGACCTGTTATTATATACCTCTACATTTATAACACAGTTGACCTGTGATTATATACCTGTACATTTATAACACAGTTGACCTGTGATTATATACCTCTACATTTATAACACAGTTGACCTGTGATTATATACCTCTACTGTGATTATATACCTCTACATGTATAACACAGTTGACCTGTTATTATATACCTCTACATTTATAACACAGTTGACCTGTGATTATATACCTCTACTGTGATTATATACCTCTACATGTATAACACAGTTGACCTGTGATTATATACCTCTACTGTGATTATATACCTCTACATTTATAACACAGTTGAGCTGTTATTATATACCTCTACATGTATAACACAGTTGACCTGTTATTATATACCTCTACATTTATAACACAGTTGACCTGTTATTATATACCTCTTCATTTATAACACAGTTGACCTGTTATTATATACCTCTACATGTATAACACAGTTGACCTGTTATTATATACCTCTACATGTATAACACAGTTGACCTGTTATTATATACCTCTACATTTATAACACAGTTGACCAGAGATTATATACCTCTACATTTATAACACAGTTGACCTGTTATTATATACCTCTACATGTATAACACAGTTGACCAGAGATTATATACCTCTACATTTATAACACAGTTGACCTGTTATTATATACCTCTACATGTATAACACAGTTGACCAGAGATTATATACCTCTACATTTATAACACAGTTGACCTGTTATTATATACCTCTACATTTATAACACAGTTGACCAGAGATTATATACCTCTACATTTATAACACAGTTGACCTGTTATTATATACCTCTACATTTATAACACAGTTGACCTGCATCCCAGTAATTGCTTTTTTTCTTCCCTGTCCGTTTTAAATACATAGCTTCATGTTTTGTTTTTATTTCCACATGGGAACCCTTCTCTGCATGGCCTTTCTCAGCTGACTAGCATCACATTCTGTTCCTTTACTATTTCTTTCTCTTCCTTGTCTTGTTTTGTTGATTTTTACACATAGAAACCTTTCATTCATGGCCTTTCTCAGCTGACTAGCTTTTGATGGGAAGTCTCTCCCATCAAAGAGACGAAACAATCTCCTCGCTAAGCTCACATCGGCTGCTCTCTCCCTCTCTATCAAAGAGCAACGCTCTGGTGTATCTGGGAGCCCCCGCGAACCACCAGTCTAATAGACCTGATTTAGAGTTACCCAACCTCCTCCCTCTGGAAGGAGCTTAAAGGTGAATGGCAAATGGAACCTTCAGAATACAGAATGTTAAGATGGTTTAGTTCTACCAGAGTTCTGTAACAATCCGTTATAGTACGTAATCAACCCCTCATCAACCTCTGACCAGAGCAGATCAGAGAAGGTAAAGAATGTCTGTTTAACAGTCTGCATGTGACAGTGTTACACACAGAGCGGGGAGGGTAGAGGAGATGTAGAGCGGGGGGAGAAAAGGGGGACAGGATAGGTAGGAGGAGGGGTAGAGGAGAGGTAGAGCTGGGGAAGGAGGGGTACAGGAGAGGTAGAGCGGGGAAGGAGGGATACAGGAGAGGTAGAGCTGGGGAAGGAGGGGTAGAGGAGAGGTAGAGCTGGGAAATGAGGGGTACAGGAGAGGTAGAGGAGAGGTAGAGCTGGGGAAGGAGGGGTAGAGGAGAGGTAGAGCAGGAAAAGGAGGGGTAGAGGAGAGGTAGAGCGGGGAAGGAGGGGTACAGGAGAGGTAGAGCTGGGGAAGGAGGGGTAGAGGAGAGGTAGAGCTGGGGAAGGACAGGTACAGGAGAGGTAAATGAGAGGTCAAGCTGGGGAAGGAGGGGTACAGGAGAGGTAGAGCTGGGGAAGGACAGGTAGAGGAGAGGTAGAGCTGGGGAAGGAGGGGTAGAGGAGAGGTAGAGCTAGGGAAGGAGGGTAGAGGAGAGGTAGAGCTGGGGAAGGAGGGGTAGAGGAGAGGTAGAGGAGAGGTAGAGCTGGGGAAGGAGGGGTACAGGAGAGGTAGCGCTGGGGAATGACGGGTAGAGAAGAGGTAGAGCTGGGGAAGGAGGGCAAAGGAAAGACAACGGAACAGGTTTTTAGAAATGTTTGCAAATGTATTGAAAATTAAAAACTGAAATATAACATTTACATAAGTATTCAGACCCTTTATTCACTACGTTGTTGAAGCACCTTTGAGCTTAGGGTCATTGTCCTGTTGGAAGGTGCATCTTTGCTCCAGTCTCAGTTCCTGTGCGCTCTGGAGCAGGTTTTCATCAAGGATCTCTCTGTACTTTGCTCCATTCATCTTTCCCTCGATCCTGACTAGTCTCCCAGTCCCTGCCGCGAAAAAACATCCCCACAGCATGATGCTGCCACCACCATGCTTCACCGTTGGGATGATGCCAGGTTTCCTTGAGACGTGACGCTTGGTATTCAGGCCAAAGAGTTCAATCTTGGTTTCATCAGACCAGAGACTCTTGTTTCTCATGGTCAGAGAGTCTTTAAGTGGCTTTTGTCAAACTACAAGCCGGTTGTTGAAGCCTCTCAAACACAATCCAGGTAGAAGCAGGAATTCCCCAGGGTAGCTGTTTAGGCCACTTGTTTTTTTCAATCAGTGCGTCTACGTATGTGGATGACTCAACACTATACACGTCAGCTACAACAGCGACAGAAATGACTGCAACACTTAACAAAGAGCTGCAGTTAGTTTCAGAACTGGTGGCAAGGAATAAGTTAGTCCTAAATATTTCTAAAACTAAAAGCATTGTATTTGGGACAAATCATTCACTAAACCCTAAACCTCAACTGCAGTGCATCTCGTAATGAATAATGTGGAAATTGAGCACATTGAGGTGATTAAACTGCTTGGAGTAACACTGGATTGTAAACTGTCTTGGTCAAAACATATTGATACAACAGTAGCTAAGATGGGGAGAAGTCTGTCCATAATAAAGCGCTACTCTGCCTTCTTAACAACACTATCAACAAGGCAGGTCCCTACAGGCCCTAGTTTCTACCTTCTTAACAACACTGTCAACAAGGCAGGTCCTACAGGTCCTAGTTTCTACCTTCTTAACAGCACTATCAACAAGGCAGGTCCTACAGGCCCTAGTTTCTACCTTCTTAACAACACTATCAACAAGGCAGGTCCTACCGGCCATAGTTTCTACCTTCTTAACAACACTATCAACAAGGCAGGTCCTACAGGCCCTAGTTTCTACCTGTTCAGTTGTGTGGGCAAAAAGAGGGACTTGGTAAAATTGCAGTTGTCTCAGAACATGGCTCTTAAATATACACAGAGAGCTAACATTAATAATATGCATGTCAATCTCTCGTGGCTCAAAGTGGAGGAGATATTGACTTCATCATTGCTTGTTTTTGTAAGATTTATGTAAATAAGCTATTCCTGTATTTTATTTGTAATAAATTAGCAAAAATGTCTAAAACCCTTTTTTTTCTCGCTATGTCATTATGGGGTACTGTATATATCTCTCTCTCTCTCTCTCTCTCTCTCTCTCTCTCTCTCTCTCTCTCTCTCTCTCTCTGTCTCTCTCTCTCTCTGTCTCTCTCTCTCTCTCTCGGTTCATTGTAGTAACAGTTGTCAGTGTTAATGAGTAGAGTGAAGCATTAATATTAAAACTCTTACATGGTGTGACGTCACTCTAGTCCTGAAACAATACCCTCTGTGATGATGGATTACACACACACACACACCTTTTCACGTGGCTCTCCCCTGCTCCAGATTATTGTCCTAATCTCACACGTTCTCTCCATCACTCTTTCTCTCCATCACTCGTTCGCCTGCGTCACCAAAACTCTGTCGCTCTCAGTGAGTTGTCCAGTCACTCGCAAACCACACTCACACAGACACGAAGGATAGCACACACGGAGGACAAGACACACAGAGGACAGGACACACGGAGGACAGGACAGAAAGAGGACAGGACGCACAGAGGACAGGACATAAAGGCAGCAGACTGTACAGTTAATTCTGGGCCTCTTCTAAGGGAGGATCTCCTGGATCTCCTGGATCTCCTGGATCTACTGGAAGACCCAGATTAGATCATCTCAGAAGATTAAAACCTCCAACTGAGACTGACAGTTTGCTCCTAGCAGGAGGAATCCACTAGCAAGCCAATCAACAAGAAGCAAAATAATCACAGACTGGGTTCTATGGGAGGCCAGGTCTGTTGTGTGTGAACGATACAAAGAGGACCTGACCTCATTAAGGTAGCTGCCCCTGGATCATCAGTCAGAGAAGAGGACAGAATCTGAATACTTTGTCAGAGCTGATTATTATCCCGGAGGACGTTTCTCTTCCCTTCTTTCTCTCGTTCTCCAGACTGTATCTCTCCATCTCACCAACCGATCTCTCTCTTCCCTGCTATCACTTACAGAGAAACACACTTACAGTCAGATCTGGCTATGTCTGTGTCAATGAAAATGGCGATGGATGCACTGTGTGTGTCTGACGGCGTTGGGTCGGGGGTCGGGAGTCGTGTGAGGTCCGACAGCACCTCCAGCACGGCGTCCCAAGGGTCAAAGGGTAGACTGCTGCTCCGACAGCGCCTGTCCCAGCTGCTGACCTGTGTAGAGGACCTGAGCTCTGATGATGAGGCTAACGAGGAACTGTCCCGCACTCTGGACGAAGCCTTTCAGCTCTGTGGACGCATCAGCCCCCGAGACACCTTCAGGTGCACACACACGTACAAACACCCAGAGAGAGAGAGATACACACAGGGTTATTTTCAGGCCTGTTGGGACTCTGCCCAGGACCCCTGGTCCTAAGTCTCAAGGCTGGGTTCTAAAGCTGGGTTCTAAGGCTGGGTTCTAAGGCTGCGTTCTAAAGCTGAGTTCTAAGGCTGGGATCTAAGGCTGTGATTAAGGCTGGGTTCTAAGGCTGGGTTCTAAAGGCTGGGTTCTAAAGGCTGGGTTCTAAGGATGGTTTCTAAGGCTGCGTTCTAAAGCTGGGATCTAAGGATGGGTTCTAAGGCTGCATTCTAAAGCTGAGTTCTAAGGCTGGGATCTAAAGCTGGGATTAAGGCTGGGTTCTAAGGCTGGGTTCTAAGGCTGGGTTCTAAGGCTGGGTTCTAAAGGCTGGGTTCTAAGGATGGTTTCTAAGGCTGCGTTCTAAAGCTGGGATCTAAGGATGGGTTCTAAGGCTGCGTTCTAAGGCTGCGTTCTAAAGCTGGGTTCTAAGGCTGCGTTCTAAAGCTGGGTTCTAAGGCTGGGTTCTAAGGCTGCATTCTAAAGCTGGGTTCTAAGGCTGGGTTCTATGGCTGGGTTCTAAAGCTGGGTTCTAAGGATGGGTTCTATTGCTACGTTCTAAAGCTGGAAATAAACAGTTTGTTGATATTTCTCTCTCTACTTTCTGCTTGTTTCTGACAGGCTGCTCATGGTCACATGGAATGTGGCGACAGCCGAGCCTCCTGGTGATGTCACCTCCTTGCTGCAGCTGGACGCCCAGCCTGCCATAGACCTCTACGTGATTGGGTGAGATCATGTCTGCTGGATAGCTATTGGATGTTGAGTGTAAAATATGTGTGTTTACTGTATGTAAGTCTATGTTTATTAAAGTGTGTGCGTGTGTGTGCGTGTTTGTGTGTGCGTGTGCGTGTGTGCTTGCGTGCGTGTGTGTGTGTGTGCGTGTGTGTGTGTGTGTGGGTGTCAGTCTTCAGGAGGTAAATGCAGCTCCTCTACGGTTTCTGTCAGACCTGCTGGTAGAAGACTCTTGGAGCCACCTACTGATGAACACACTGGCCAGTAGAGGATACATCAAGGTAGTGTGTGTGTGTGTGTGTGTGTGTGTGTGTGTGTGTGTGTGTGTGTGTGTGTGTGTGTGTGTGTGTGTGTGTGTGTGTGTGTGTGTGTGTGTGTGTGCTGCACCAGTGAGTTGTGAGAAAACAATAGGCGGCCTTAGTAGGTTCTCATTGTGGTCCTGTTGCAGGTTGAGAAAACACACAGGGCCCTTTATCTCTGTCTAGTATTTATGTAACAGGTCAGATCAGATCAGGGCCCTTTATCTCTGTCTGGTATTTATGTAACAGGTCAGATCAGATCAGGGCCCTTCATCTCTGTCTGCTATTTATGTAACAGGTCAGATCAGGGCCCTTTATCTCTGTCTAGTATTTATGTAACAGCTCAGATCAGGGCCCTTTATCTCTGTCTGGTATTTATGTAACAGGTCAGATAAGATTGGGGCCCTTTATCTCTGTCTGGTATTTATGTAACAGGTCAGATCAGATCAGGGCCCTTTATCTCTGTCTAGTATTTATGTAACAGGTCAGATCAGATTGGGGCCCTTTATCTCTGTCTGGTATTTATGTAACAGGTCAGATCATATCAGGGCCCTTTATCTCTGTCTGGTATTTATGTAACAGGTCAGATCAAATCAGGGCCCTTTATCTCTGTCTGGTATTTATGTAACAGGTCAGATCAGATTGGGGCCCTTTATCTCTGTCTGGTATTTATGTAACAGGTCAGATCAGATCAGGGCCCTTTATCTCTGTCTAGTATTTATGTAACAGGTCAGATCAGATCAGGACCCTTTATCTCTGTTTGGTATTTATGTAACAGGTCAGATCAAATCAGGGCCCTTTATCTCTGTCTGGTATTTATGTAACAGGTCAGATCAGATTGGGGCCCTTTATCTCTGTCTGGTATTTATGTAACAGGTCAGATCAGATTGGGGCCCTTTATCTCTGTCTGGTATTTATGTAACAGGTCAGATCAGATCAGGGCCCTTTATCTCTGTCTGGTATTTATGTAACAGGTCAGATCAGATCAGGACCCTTTATCTCTGTTTGGTATTTATGTAACAGGTCAGATCAAATCAGGGCCCTTTATCTCTGTCTGGTATTTATGTAACAGGTCAGATCATATCAGGGCCCTTTATCTCTGTCTGGTATTTATGTAACAGGTCAGATCAAATCAGGGCCCTTTATCTCTGTCTGGTATTTATGTAACAGGTCAGATCAGATTGGGGCCCTTTATCTCTGTCTGGTATTTATGTAACAGGTCAGATCAGATTGGGGCCCTTTATCTCTGTCTGGTATTTATGTAACAGGTCAGATCAGATTGGGGCCCTTTATCTCTGTCTGGTATTTATGTAACAGGTCAGATCAGATTGGGGCCCTTTATCTCTGTCTGGTATTTATGTAACAGGTCAGATCAAATCAGGGCCCTTTATCTCTGTCTGGTATTTATGTAACAGGTCAGATCAGATTGGGGCCCTTTATCTCTGTCTGGTATTTATGTAACAGGTCAGATCAGATTGGGGCCCTTTATCTCTGTCTGGTATTTATGTAACAGGTCAGATCAGATTGGGGCCCTTTATCTCTGTCTGGTATTTATGTAACAGGTCAGATCAGATTGGGGCCCTTTATCTCTGTCTGGTATTTATGTAACAGGTCAGATCAGATCAGGGCCCTTTATCTCTGTCTGGTATTTATGTAACAGGTCAGATCAGATCAGGGCCCTTTATCTCTGTCTGGTATTTATGTAACAGGTCAGATCAGATTGGGGCCCTTTATCTCTGTCTGGTATTTATGTAACAGGTCAGATCAGATTGGGGCCCTTTATCTCTGTCTGGTATTTATGTAACAGGTCAGATCAGATTGGGGCCCTTTATCTCTGTCTGGTATTTATGTAACAGGTCAGATCAGATCAGGGCCCTTTATCTCTGTCTGGTATTTATGTAACAGGTCAGATCAGATCAGGGCCCTTTATCTCTGTCTGGTATTTATGCAACAGGTCAGATCCTCTCAAATCCCATCCAGTTGTTTACCTTTAGTGGTCACTCTCTCCATTTTCTTTCTTCATTCCTTTCCCTCTGTCTCTCGTTCTCTCGTCTTCTTTCTGTATCTCTCTTCCTCCCCCTTCTCTATCTCTTCCTCCCCCTTTTCTCTCTCTTCCTCCCCATTCTCTCTCTCTTCCTCCCCCTTCTCTCTCTCTACCTCCCCCTTCTCTCTCTCTTCCTCCCCCTTCTCTCTCTCTTCCTCCCCATTCTCTCTCTCTTCCTCTCCCTTCTCGCTCTCTTCCTCCCCCTTCTCTCTCTCTTCCTCCCCCTTCTCTCTCTCTTCCTCCCCCTTCTCTCTCTCTTCCTCCCCCTTCTCTCTCTCTTCCTCCCCCTTCTCTCTCTTCCTCCCCCTTCTCTCTCTCTTCCTCCCCCTTCTCTCTCTCTTCCTCCCCCTTCTCTCTCTCTTTCTCCCCCTTCTCTCTCTCTTCCTCCCCATTCTCTCTCTCTTCCTCCCCCTTCTCTCTCTCTTCCTCCCCATTCTCTCTCTCTTCCTCCCCCTTCTCTCTCTCTTCCTCCCCCTTCTCTCTCTCTTCCTCCCCCTTCTCTCTCTCTTCCTCCCCCTTCTCTCTCTCTTCCGTCCCGTTCTTTCCCCCCCACAAGGTCTCTTCAGTGAGACTGCAGGGGCTGTTGCTGTTGGTCTTCTCTAAGCAGGTTCATGTCCCCTTCATCAGAGATATCCAGACTACCTACACACGCACCGGCATCTTCGGGTACTGGGTATGGAGCTGATAGATGTAGTAACTCTATATAATGGGTATGGAGCTCATAAATTAACTGTGCAGGAAGCTGTATCAAATAGGAGATCATAAACGGCAATATTAACATCACATTTATTGGCATCCTGATATTACACACAAGTTTTACTATGTTATATTACCCACTTCTGCCCTCTCTCTCTCTCTCTCTCTCTCTCTCTCTCTCTCTCTCTGTCTCTCTGTCTCTCTGTCTGTCTCTCTCTCTCTCTCTCTCTCTCTCTCTCTGTCTCTCTGTCTGTCTGTCTCTCTCTCTCTCTCTCTCTCTCTCTCTGTCTCTCTGTCTGTCTCTCTCTCTCTCTCTCTCTGTCTCTCTCTCTCTCTGTCTCTCTGTCTCTCTGTCTCTCTCTCTCTCTCTCTCTCTCTCTCTCTGTCTATCTCTCTCTCTCTCTCTCTCTCTTTCTCTCTGTCTCTCTGTCTCTCTCTCTGTCTGTCTCTCTCTCTCTCTCTCTCTCTCAATTAAATTCAATTCTCTCCCTCTCTCTCTCTCTATTTCTCTCTGTCTCTCTGTCTCTCTCTCTCTCTCTCTCTCTCTCTCTCTCTCTGTCTCTCTCTCTGTCTCTCTGTCTCTCTGTCTCTCTCTCTCTCTCTCTGTTTCTCCCTCTCTCTCTCCCTCTCTCTCTCTCTTGCTCTCTCTCTCTCTCTCTCTCATATATATATATATATATATATATCTCCCTCCCCTCCCTCTTTCTCTTTCCCTCTATCTCCTCTCCTCTCCTCTCCTCTCCTCTCCTCTCCTCTCTCAGGGTAATAAGGGCGGTGTATCAGTTCGCTTCTCCCTCTATGGTCACATGATATGTTTTGTGAACTGCCACCTGACGGCTCATATGGGTTACGCTCTGCAGCGCGTTGATGAGTTTGAGTACATTCTGGAGACTCAGGACTTTGACCTGGACAACACACCCACCGTCCGAGACCACAAGTCAGTACCACACACACACACACACACACACCCACACACCCACCGTCCGAGACCACAGGTCAGTACCACACACACACACACACACACACACACACACACACACACCCACCGTCCGAGACCACAAGTCAGTACCACACACACACACACACACACACACACACACACACACACACACACACACACACACCGTCCGAGACCACAAGTCAGTACCACACACACACACACACACACACACACACACACACACACACACACACACACACACACACACCCACCGTCCGAGACCACAAGTCAGTACCACACACACACACACACACACACACACACACACACACACACCCACCGTCCGAGACCACAAGTCAGTACCAAACACATACACACACATAGTCACATACACACACAAACACACTTACTACCTCTCTCTCCCCCAGGGTGGTTTTCTGGTCTGGTGATCTGAACTTCCGTATAGCTGACCATGGAATGCACTTCCTCCTCTCCTCTCCTCTCCTCTCCTCTCCTCTCCTCTCCTCTCCTCTCCTCTCCTCTCCTCTCCTCTCCTCTCCTCTCCTCTCCTCTCCTCTCCTCTCCTGTCTCCCAGGGTGGTCTTCTGGTTTGGTGATCTGAACTTCCGTATAGCTGACCATGGAATGCACTTCCTCCGATCCTCCATCAACAGCGGACGCTTCAACCTTTTGTGGGAGAGGGACCAGGTGACACACACTAGATACACACCACAGACACACACATGGTGTAGACACTAGATACACACACTAGATACACACCACAGACACACACATGGTATAGACACTATATACACACACTAGATACACACACTAGATATACACACCACAGACACACACATGGTATAGACACACTAGATATACACACCACAGACACACACATGGTAGAGACACACTAGATATACACACCACAGACACACACATGGTATAGACACTATATACACACACTAGATACACACACTAGATACACACACATGGTATATCCACTATATACACACACTAGATACACACACTAGATACACACACATGGTATATCCACTATATACACACACTAGATATACACACTAGATATACACACTAGATATACACACTAGATATACACACTAGATATACACACTAGATACACACACTAGATATACACACTAGATATACACACCACATACACACACATGGTATAGACACACTAGATACACACACCACATACACACACTTGGTATAGACACACTAGATACACACACCACATACACACACATGATATATCCACTATATACACACACTAGATACACACACATGATATATCCACTATATACACACACTAGATATACACATGATACACACACACGACAAACACACGCTGATGCACATATACATGATACACACAACACCCTTTCTCTCTAACTCTGTGTGATGTCCTGTAGCTGTTAACGATGAAGAAGAAGGAACCGTTCCTCCAGGAGTTTGAGGAGGGACCTCTGAAGTTTAAACCTACATACAAGTTTAACCGCAACTCTGACACCTACGATACCAGGTAACAAGTATACTCACTGCACAGTCAAATACACTCCTGTACAGCACACATAGTTCATAAGCCAACATGCTGTCTGATCAATCAGAGAGGGGAGAGGAGAGGAGAGGAGAGGAGAGGAGAGGAGAGGAGAGGAGAGGAGAGGAGAGGAGAGAAGAGGAGGGGAGGAGGGGATAGGAGAGAAGAGGAGAGGAGAGGAGAGGGTAATATCAACAGAACAGAGGGGGGGGGGAAGACATAATGTCAACAGGACACCAAGTAAGACAGAAGAAAGTACACCAGACTGGACAGACTGATTCTAGACCCCGGCATTTAGACTATTGCAGCATAGACACTGAAGACTGAGATAGAGAGGGTCGGGGGACACTGTGGCGCCGTACAAAGATACCCCTGCAGAGGGCCAACCAGGCAGGATATAAGCCCACCCACTTTTCCAACGTACAGCTCCCACATCACCAAGGGGTTACCAGCAGACCACCGAATAACTACCCGGAGAAAATGCTGAGTATAGCCCACGAAGATCTCTCCCACGAGTCAGAGGGGGCGCAAAACCGGACGAAAAAAGATCACGTCAGTGACTCAACCGACTCACATCGAGTATAGCGAAAAAATCCTGGCATAAAAGCCTTGGCGGCAGGTAGCCTAGTGGTGTGTTGGATCAGTAACTGAAAGGTTGCTAGATCGAATCCTCGAGCTGACAAGGTAAATCTGTTGTTCTGCCACTGAACAAGGCTGTTCCCAGGCCGTCATTGAAAATAAGAATTTGCTCTTTAACTGACTAGTTAAATAAAAGTTAAATAAAACATTTAAATAATTTCAAAAGGCGTGACGCACCTCCTCCAGGGACGGCATAGGAGAGCACCAATATCTTCAACAACCAACTTACCATCCTGAGACAAGGCTGAGTATAGCCCACAAAGATCTCCGCCACGGCACAACCCAAAGGGGGGCGCCAACCCAGACAGGAAGATCACGTCAGTGACTCAACCCACTCAAGTGACGCACCCCTCCAGGGACGGCAGTGGAGAGCCCCAGTAAGCCAGTGACTCAACCCCTGTAATAGGGTTAGAGGCAGAGAATCCCAGTGGAAAGAGGGGAACCGGCCAGGCAGAGACAGCAAGGGCGGTTCGTCGCTCCAGAGCCTTTCCGTTCACCTTCACACCACTAGGGCCAGATAACACTCAATCATAGAACCTACTGAAGAGATGTCTTCAATAAAGACTTAAAGGTTGAGACCGAGTCTGCGTCTCTCACATGGGTAGGCAGACCGTTCCATAAAAATGGGGCTCCATAGGAGAAAGCCCTGCCTCCAGCTGTTTGCTTAGAATTTCTAGGGACAATTAGGAAGCCTGCGTCTTGTGACCGTAGCGTACGTGTAGGTATGTACGGCAGGACCAAATCAGAGAGATACTGTAGGTAGGAGCAAGCCCATGTAATGCTTTGTAGGTTAGCAGTAAAACCTTGAAATCAGCCCTTGCCTTAACAGGAAGCCAGTGAAGGGAGGCTGGCACTGGAGTAATGTGCTAAAATGTTTTGGATCTAGTCAAGATTCTAGCAGTCGTTTTTAGCACTAACTGATGTTTATTTAGTGCTTCATCCGGGTAGCCGGAAAGTAGAGCATTGCCGTAGTCAACCATTTAGTACCGGGTCGGAACCCCCTTTGACTTCTGAGCATGGACATGTTTTTCCATTGGAACGTCGTCTGCTGCAACAGCCAATCTGTGACAAGAACCAAGTTGTGAGTTCAGAGATGGCGTTCTTCATACCACTGTTGTACTGCGCCATTATTTGCCTGTTTGTGGTCTGCCGGTTAGCTTGCACTATTCTTGCCATTCTACTTCGACCTCTCAACAACAAGCCGTTTACAGGACTGCGGCTGACTGAAAGGTTTTTTGTTTGTCGCACTATTGTGAAAAGCCCAGGAGGCCAGCAGTTTTTAAGGAGCGAATCTGGCACCGACAATCATACAATGTTCAACGTTGCTTAGGACACTTGTTTTGCCCATTCTAATCGAACAGTAACTGAATGCCTCGATGCCTGTCCGCCTGCTTTATATACCAAGTTACAGACATTTTTGTGAACAGTGTGGTGTACTTAATAAACTGGCCACTGAGGATATTGTGAAAACAATTGTGGTCCTAGAACAGAATCTTGAGGAACACCGAAGCGTACCATTAATTTGTCGGAGGACAAAGCATCCACAGAGACAAATCTTTCCGACAGATAAGATGTGATCTGCAGAACTTGTCCGTCCAATTAGGGGTTCCAATCTCTCCAAAGAATGTGGTGATCGATGGTGTTGAACGCAGCACAAAGGTCTAGCATCGTGAAGACAAACAGAGGTTTCACTAGAAGGTCATTTACCACCTTCACGAGTGCAGTCTCAGTAGTATGATGGGGTCTAAAACCAGACTGTAGCATTTCCTATTCATTATTTGTCTTCCGGAAAGCGATGAGTTACTGAAAGATTTTCCGGGACAAGGTTTGGGATGTTAGAGAGCCGTTTATTATGTTCAACATAGGAAGGCCAAGGGCAGGAAGTAGCTCCTTCAGTAGTTTAGTTAGAATAGGGTCCAGTAGACAGCTGCAAGGTTTATAGGCCATCACAATTCTTTTGTGAATGTGTCGAGAGATATAGGATTAAAAAACTTCCGTGTCACTGTCACGCCTGCTCCCGCTCTCCCTCAGGCCCCCCAGCATGACGTACTCCTGCCACCATCATTACGCACACCAGCCTTTCCCCGTCACTTACATCGGCGATTATTGGACTCACCTGGACTCCATCGCCTCTATCATTACCTCCCCTACATCTGTCTGGTTCCCTGCTCTATTCCCGGCTGCAGCATTGGTTTTCATGTGTCCTTGTTTACCTGTGTGCTGACGCTGTTCCTGTTTTGTTGCTTGTCTGTTCCATATTAAATGTCAACTCCCCGTACCTACTTCTCATCTCCAACGTCAGTCCATACAGTCTCCATTGATCCAAGGTCTTGGCCGTTCTTTTCAGACTCGGGACAATATGCATATTCAAAGAACAGTCCGTAATTTGTTTTCTAAAGTTCATGATCTTTTCGTCGTCGAAGAAGTTCATGAATTCATCACTGCTGAAGTGAAAGCCACCCTCTCTTGGGGAATGCTGCTTTTTAGTTAGCTTTGCGACAGTATCAAAAAGAAATGTGGGATTGTTGTTATTCTCCTCAATTAGGTTGGAGCAGCAGGCCTCTTCGATACGATACTGTCTAGTCGGAAGACTTCCAGTTTGGTGGTGCGCCATTTCCGTTCCAATTTTCTGGAAGCTTATTTATATATATATATCTATATTGCTCTCTCTATATATATATATATATATACAGTGCCTTGCGAAAGTATTCGGCCCCTTGAACTTTGCCACCTTTTGCCACATTTCAGGCTTCAAACATAAAGATATAAAACTGTATTTTTTTGTGAAGAATCAACAACAAGTGGGACACAATCATGAAGTGGAACAACATTTATTGGATATTTCAAACTTTTTTAACAAATCAAAAACTGAAAAATTGGGCGTGCAAAATTTATTATACATATATCTATATCGCTCTCTCTTTATATATATATACATATATATATTGCTCTCTCTATATATATATATATACAGTGGGGCAAAAAGTATTTAGTCAGCCACCAATTGTTCAAGTTATCCCACTTAAAAAGATGAGAGAGGCCTGTAATTTTCATCATAGGTACACTTCAACTATGACAGACAAAATGAGAAAAAAAGTCCAGAAAATCACATTTTAGGGTTTTTAATGAATTTATTTGCAAACTATGGTGGAAAAACTAGATCCAGGCTATGGCTGTGGCAGTGAGTAGGTCCTGAAACATGTTGGACAAAGTCCACTGAGTCGATAATGGCTCCGAAAGCCTTTTGGAGTGGGTCTGTGGACTTCTTCATGTGAATATTGAAGTCACCAATTTTTTTTATATCTTCCATGACTACAAGGGCCAATAGGAATTCAGGGAATTTAATGAGGAATGCTGTATATGGCCCAGGAGGCCTTTAACCAGTGGCTACAAATAGGATTGAGTTGAGATGAATAGATTTCATGACTTTGAACCTAAAAATATGTGTAAATAATATTGTTGTGTCAAATGTTATGTTAGATATGGTCACTAGTGTAGCCAGGAGCAGAGTTCTCATTTAGCACAGTAAAATTCATCAGGCTGCGTTTTAGTCAGGCCAATCACATTAAGTTTATGATCAGTGATTAGTTCATTGTCGTTGGAGGTGAGGGATCTAACATTAAGTGGTCCCATTTTGAGATGTGAGGTGTTATCACAATATTTTTTCATTAATGACAGGAATGGAGGAGTTCTTTATTCCAACAAGATTTCTAAGGAAAACACTGGCATGTTTAGATTTGCCAAACCTAGTTTGAGCCTCAGCCAGCACCGTCTTCAGATTTGAGTTTACGTTGGTATATGCCCCTGGTAAACAATGTATGATCGCTGGATGATATTGTGGGTAATGTCTAGGGTTTTCAATTAGTCAGGGCTAACGGTGAGAGGCTTCAGTGGTTCAGACCCCTTAACGGGTGGAGGAGAGACCTGAGGAGACTCGGGCTCTGGTTAAAGGTTTCTATCGGCTGAATGAGCGACCCCGGTTGACAATCCCGACAGCATTTCTTCCCTTAAGCCTTGAGAAACTTGTCCGGCTGCGTGAGGATTTATACTACTATCTGTACTTACTGGTGGTACAGATGCTGGTTCATCCTTTCATACACTTATTAATTCACTTGCCTAATGATTACATCGGAAGCTGGGCTTGCAGCACGGCTGTCCTCACCATAAGGCGCTCGTTCTCCTTTATATGAGGACAGCGACTGCAACGTGAAGGCATCATGTTACTTAGTTTTGCCTGGTGGATGTTGAGCAGATCCATGTCCAGATTATCGGTGTCCCTTCCACGGGACGGTTGAGCTAACGTTGGCTAATGCAATTAGCATGAGATTGTAAGTAACAAGAACCTTTCCCAGGACATAGACATATCTGATATTGGCAGAAAGCGTACATTCTTGTTAATCTAACTGCACCGTCCAATGTACAGTAGCTATTACAGTGAAAGAATACCATGCTATTGTTTGAGGAGAGTGCACAATTTTGAACATAAAAAGTTATTAATAAACAAATTAGGCACATTTGGGCAGTCTTGATACAAAACTTTGAACAGAAATACAATAGTTCATTGGATCAGTCTAACATGTTGCACATACTGCCATCTAGGGTCAGAATGTATACTGCACCGGGGATGGATTTCAAAGACGATGGTACAAAAAAATTACATAAGAATGGTTGGGTTTTTCTTTGTTTTATCTTTTACCAGATCTAATGTGTTATATTCTCCTACATTCCTTTCACATTTCCACACACTTCAAAGTGTTTCCTTTCAATTAGTACCAAGAATATGCATATCCTTGCTTCAGGGCCTGAACTACAGGCAGTTAGATTTGGGTATGTAAAAAAAGGGTGGTTCCTTAAGAGTTTTCTTGTCTAATTAAAAAAGTTGAGTGAAGATAAAAACTAAAATGTTTAAATACAGAGTTTGATTGAATGTTGCTACTTGGCAGGTAACCAAGTAGCAACATACAGCACAGCAGAATGACTCAGAAACGGCATCAGGTGTTCAATCAGGTGTTTCAGATCCAATGTGTTGTTCTCACTACATCTTTGTCCCTTTCATCTGTCTTCTATGTTCTGTGAAGACCTGTACTCTCTCAGTCTACTCTCTCAATCGTCTCTCTCTCTCTCTCTCTCTATCTCTCTGTCTCTCCTCTCCATCTCTCCATCTCTCTCTGTCTCTCTCTCTTCTCTCTCTCTCTTCTGTCTCTCTGTCTCTCCATCTCTCTGTCTCTCAATCTTCTCTCTCTCTCTTCTGTCTCTCTCTCTCTCTCTTCTCTCTCTCTCCCTGTTCTCTGTCTCTCCTCTCCATCTCTCCATCTCTCTCTCTCTCTCTAGCTCTCTCTCTTTCTTTCTGTCAATTCAAAGGGCTTTATTGACATGGGAAACATGTGTTTACATTGCCAAAGCAAATGGAATAGACAATAAACAAAAGGGAAATATACAAGGGAAACATTTAGTGAAAATTACACACACAAACGTTTTTAAAGAATATGGACATTTCAAATGTTATATTATTGTCTGTGTACAGTGTTGCAACAATCTCCCTCTCTATACCTCTCTCTCTCTCTCTTTCTCTCTCTAACTCTCTCTCTCTACCTCTCTCTCTACCCCTCTCTCTCTCTCTCTCTCTCTCTACCTCTCTCTCTACCCCTCTCTCTCTTTCTCTCTCTCTCTCTCTCTCTCTCTACCCCTCTCTCTCTCTCTCTCTCTCTCTACACCTCTCTCTCTACCCCTCTCTCTCTCTCTCTCTCTCTACCTCTCTCTCTACCCCTCTCTCTCTCTCTCTCTCCCTCTCTACCTCTCTCTCTACCCCTCTCTCTCTCTCTCTCTCTCTCTCTCTCTCTCTCTCTCTCTTTCTCTCTCTAACTCTCTCTCTCTACCTCTCTCTCTACCCCTCTCTCTCAAATTCAAATTCAAATTCAAGCTGCTTTATTGGCATGAAAAACATTGTGTCAATATTGCCAAAGCAACAATGTATACAATATACATTGTAACAAAATTGTAAATGATAGCAAATAATAATATAAAATGGTAGTAAATAATAATACAAAAATAAATACAATAAAATGGTAACAGTCTACAGTAAACATTAATAATTATAGTAATAACAATAATAGTAATAATAAGTAAGTTACTGTTTACTATGCAGATGTTATTATTCAGTGTCCCTCAGGCTATGGCAGGAAAATACATATTTGGCTGCAAGAGGAGCCATTGCTCCTTCGCCCATGAGTATTCTTAGTTTTTCCTCTGGGTTCAATTTGTAAAAATGTGGAATATATGTAGTCATTTCTGTGAATAATGAATCTCTTTGTGAGGAATATTTATCACAGTAAAGGAGAAAGTGCATCTCTGTCTCTACCTCCCCTGTCATGCAGTGACCACATACACGCTCCTCTTTGGGTAGCCATGTCTTTTTATGTCTGCCGGTTTCTATTGCCAATCGGTGGTCACTCAGCCTGTACTTGGTAAGGATCTGTCTCTGCTTCGTATCTCTAACAGAGTAGAGATAATCAGCCAATTCATATTCTCTGTTTAGGGTCAGATAGCAATTTAGTCGGCTTTGGGATTTTGTTTCGTTTTTCCAGTATTGTAAGTATGATTCCTTTGATTGGTTCATGATTTTGTTTATTGGAATTCTTTCTTTTGAAGCAGTGCTGGTGTCAGCTTGATTGGTGAGGTCCAACACCAGCTGACTGAGAGGGCTCGTTTCTGGGCTCAGCTCTTGGGCTTGAAGTGCTTTAAATTGCAGACTCGAATTTGGACTTGAATTTAGATGTAGCCAAAATTTTAATGATCTTTTCTGTATTTTCATTATTACTGGAAAACGGCCCAATTCTGCCCTACATGCATTAGTTGGTGTATTTCTCTGGACTTGTAGAATTTTCCGACAGAATTCTGCATGTAGGGCTTCAATTGGATGTTTGTCCCACATTTTAAAATCCAGTTTATTGAGTGGCCCCCAAACCTCACTTCCATAAAGTGCTATTGGTAGGATTACACTGTCAAATATTTTAGTCCAAATTCTAATTGGGATGTTG